>NC_142035.1:5987247-6054747 GCF_982192425.1 Myodes glareolus
GGGCACTGAACTCACACGCTCACACATGCCAGACAAGTTCCGTGAGCAGCACCCCCAGTTCAACTTCCAATGTATCCCCACCAGCAGAGCCTGCCTCCCTGGTCCAGTGATGGCAGGAGGAAGCTCAGTGACCTAGAGCTTCCTAAATGCTTTATGGCAGTGACAGGTAGCCATTAGGGAGGGGCCATCACCCTTCCACTTAAAGTGAAATTCACCTGAAGACAGAGGCTAGCTTCTTACCATTATGGAACTGGTACAAGTAGCCTGGGGAATGTGGCTCCTGCCTAATTTCCAAATCGAATGTCGTTTGTGTGCGCGTAATTTTAAGAAGTTCTTGTCCAGCCTGGGGGTTCCCTGAGCCATACGGATGCACGTCCCCCTCCAGACTCCAACTGTCCTGGGTGTCACTGGGAGTTTGCTGTCATAACAGGTGGTAGTGGCAACACTCACAAGATTGGTGAAAGCAGCTGGGTGACAGCGTCTAGCCTTAGGAGGTGAAAAGGATCCCATGGAAGCCACAGCTCTCCCCTCCTGCCTGGCTGGAGGGAGGTAGGACAAGCGTTCCGTGGGTGTGGGAGCAACTGGGTCCCTGTGTGGAGGAATCTATCAGGGCACCCTGTCCACTCTCTGCACACGTCTGGCTGTGTCATCTGCCTCTGTTTGTGGCCTGCAGCCTCCACCGTCAGGCCTATCAGGTTCTCCCCTTCTCTCTGTAGCAATGACTTTACTTGGCTAACAGGACCAGCTCAGCGCTACCCCATCTCACTGCTCCCCACTCAGAGCCTGGAGGTCCAGCTGGGGACCTGAGGCAGGAAGAAGGCTGTTCCTTGCCCCAGGATTTAACAGGAGGGAGACAGACACAAGACTCATAGCCCTGTGGGGGTGACCAGCTGATATCTTGGGGACAAAGCTCCCCCAAAAGCTGTTTGAGAACCATAAGACCCCAAGCCAAGAAGGAGAAGAAAGTCCAATGGAGTCAGCTCAACACAGGAGACAGGAACATGGTGTCACTGGACAAAGTCAGAGGAGAGATGGTAAGGCCACGGCCCATGAAGATGGCAGAAAACTATGCTCTTTGCGTCAGAAAGTCTGGTCCTCCCATTCTGAGGGCCACTGCTGAGTGTGGTAGCCCATGCCAATGGAAGGAAATTCACGTTGGCTTTTACTTCTTTTGGCCACAGTGCAGATGGTGACTTGGCCGGTCACAGGGTTTGAAGAAACTGTCACTGATGTCTGGGGCCAAGGGACTGTGAGCCTACAGATACAGTTGTCTCTCCCATGTCCTATATATGGGGACCCCCTATGGGGCTATGTGCAGGATGAAGCCATAGATGTCACCAAAGCATTTTCATTCCTTGTCTTTTCCTGTATATCTGTATCTACAATAAACTCTCACCTGTTAGTGTGAGCAAGTGCTTTGTTTGGATTTTCTGAGACAAGGTCTCACTACACAGTCCATGCTAGTCTTAATCGCAAGGCCTGTCTAGGCCTCCCAAGCACTGGCAAGACAAGCATGTACCACCATTGCCAGCTTAAAGGAAACGCTCCATAGCTGCTCCCAGCACAGCTGGACGGACGGGCAGGTGCCACCGCTTTAAACTTGGCAGCCTTGGGAAAAAAACACAAATCACTTGATCTTCTTTCCTCTGTCTCCCAGCAGCTGGGACGATAGATCAGGCACATACTAATAGGCCTGGCTCCCAACCCCATGCACACACACTGTGTGTGTGTGTGTGTGTGTGTGTACACACACACATATTCATATGTTCATGTGGGATAAAGTGCACATATGTGAGGCCAGAGATTGGCAACAGATGTCTTCTTAAATCTTCTCCATCTTATTTTTCCTTCCTTCCTTTTTATTTCTTTATTTTCTTCCTTCCTTCCTTCCTTCCTTCCCTTCCTTCCTTCCCTTCCTTCCTTCCTTCCTTCCTTCCTTCCTTCCTTCCTTCCTTCCTTCTTTCCTTCCTTCCTTCCTTCTACAAGACAAGGTTTCTCTGGAAAGTTCCAGACTGTCCTGGAACTTACTATGTGACTAAATTGACCTCCCAAGTGCTGAGACTTAAGGCATGCCTCGCCACTGCCTAGCTTGTTTCTTATTAGTTAGCTGATTAACTAATTAATTATTGAGACAGGTTTTCTTTATTATGTAACCCTGGCTGTCCTAGAACTTACTATATAGACCAGGCTGGCCTTGAACTCACAGAGATTCCCCCTGTCTCTGCCTCCCTAGTGCTGGGATTAAGGTTCGAGCCACCACACCCAGCCTCTATCTTATTTTTTGAGAGGCATTCTCTCATTGAACCCAGGGTAGGATAATTCAGCTGCCCTCACTGGTTTCTGTCCAACGAATCCCAGGGATCCCCTTGCATGCCCCCCCCCCCCAGCTCTGAGGTCACAGGCGTTAGCTGCTGCACTGGCCTTTTCTCTTCTTTTCTTCATAGGTATTGGGTATCACACTCAGGTCCCCATACTTGCTTGTAAGCACTTCGGTGACTGAGCCATCTTTCTAGCACTCTTAATTGTTTTCCTGTTTTTAAACATAGACATTCGAATACCCTCCTCCTCCACTAATTACCAATGCAGCCCCCCAAGGCTTGCACGGTCATCAGCTGGGATTTCCCAGTCAGGAGGACAGAGTTTAGAAAGAGTTAAGGAACTCACTCAAGGTCACATGGCCAACCAGTGATGTGCATCCAACATGAACCCTAATCTGTCTCAATCTTAGCCCTCAGTGTTTACAAACATGTCTTGCCAGCTGGGAGAGGCAGGAAGCCCACAGAAAGTTCTCAGGGAAGCACAACCAAAATTTCCCTGTCCTTTATTTCACTGGTCACCCCAGCAGCGACTCAAAGCAGAGACGTCGTCTGGCTCCTTAGCGGCTTGCTCCTGGCACATCAGTCCTTCAGTGCACGGAGTGGACCTAGGGAGCAGGCTTTGGAGGCGAGCCCCTCTTTGACATCTGCATTGCTGTGAAGCTGTGGGACCTGGGGTGAATCGCTCTGACCTGCCCGTGCTGCAGCTGCCCCAGGGTTACCTCCTTCCAGGGGTCTGCATGGTTTCTGTGGACTCTGCTCAGGGCCTTCCCCTGGTCAAGGCTGGGTCTTGTTTCTGGGCTTCCGACTATAGGCTGGACTCGCTGCCGTCACTTAGTGGGTCATAGAACTCGGGAGTTACCAACACTACAAACTCACCCCCAACCACAACTCCCAAACCCATACCCCCATTTCTTTTCTCTGTGTAGTTCTGGTTGTCCTGGAACTCACTCTGTAGACCAGGCTGGACTCGAACTCCCAGAGATCCTCCTGCCTCTGCCTCCTGAGTGCTGGGATAAAAGGTGTGTGCCACCATAGCTCAGCCTTTTTCTATGTGAAGAAAAAAAGTTTATATTTATCTTGTCTATAGTAGGGAGGGCTGTAGGAAAAGGAGGGGGAGAAAGGGAGGAAGTGGAGAGAAGAGAAAGGGAAGAAAGAAATGAAAAAAGGAGGGAATCTAAGAGCACTTGTTCTTGCAGAGGGCTTGGGTTCAATTCCTAGCACCTGCATGGCAGCTCAGAACTGTTTCTAACTCCAGTTCCAGGGGATCGACTCCCTCTTCTGGCCTCTGTGGGCACTGCACGCATGTGCTACACATACATGCATGCAAACACTCATTCACATAAAACTAAAGTAATTATTTTTTTTTAAGTAAAGAGGGTAATAAATAAATAGGAAAATGAGTCTGGATGCAAGCCCCAAACCTTTGAAACTCTGGCTATTAGGAGCTATGTTGCAAGCCAGGCATTGTGGGTGGTACATGCCTTTAATCCCAGTACAGAGGAGGCAGAGGCAGGAGGATTACTGAGTTCACGACCTGGTCTACAGAACAGCGAGGGCTACACAGAGAAACCTTGCCTCGAGAAATGAAACAAAACAAAACACCAAGCAAATGAATAAAGAGAGCTGCGTCACTCAATGTTGTCCACGAGGAAAAGGGAGGATGACTCTGAGCAGAGTCCTTACCAGAGAAAGGGAAACTATGAGAGGCATTTGGTGGAAGCTTCATTTGCCACAGAGTTGCTCCAAGCGACTTAAATAGTCATGCCCTGCATAGCTAAGGGGGCAGGCAGGCACACTAATTCAGGTTGCCAGGAGACTGCACGCCATGCGGCCACTGGAAAGGAATCCCATCCTTGTTTAATTAAAAAAATAAAGGGAAGAAAGGAGAGGAAGACTAAGGAAGGGAGGTAGGAGGGTGGAAGGAAGGAAGTGGAGAGGGAGAAAATGGAAGGGAGGGAGGAAGGAAAGCGTGGCCCACTGGGGACCAGCCTTAGACTGCGTGGGGACATTCCTTCTTACCCCAGAAGACATCCGTTTCTGTTGGGTTGGGAAGTGGCCCTCCCTGGCTGAGCTCTAGAGTGGCCTTTACCACTCCTTGTGAGCCAGTTGCTGCCTCTGTGCCCCGGCATGATGTGCCAACTTTATCTAAAGACTCCAAGTGATCCAGGGATGGCGCAGAACAGGAGGTGGCTGAGATGCAGCTGGCCTTAGCATCTCACTCATGTGGCTTTGGGACTCATTTTGGATACTTGACTATGAGCTTATTCATCTACAAGACAAGTGAGTCACACTTGTGCCCAACACCTGCGTCAATGGAGCCCTACACGGCCACGTTTGTGGCCAGAGGTCGGAATACCAGCAAGGCTGTGTGTGTTCCCCCCTGGGCTGGCTGGGGTAGCTTGCTTGTGAGCACATCACACACATGGCCGCTGAGATCCAGTGTTTGGCTGAGCTGACCCACATCAGGAACACCATCAAATCCCGGAGATGCTTAAGACATAAAGGGCCAGTTCCTGGACCGGAAAACTGGGGCCGTGTGGTCTAAGCTTTCATCCACCCTGGTATTTGACTAGAAGCAGCCAGGAGTGCTTCACAGCCTGGGCCCTTGACTGTCAGTCAGCAAATCAGTTCTTGATTATTCTCAGCATTTGCATTTGTCTCTGTTTTGTCTCTTCCGGATTCTGTTTGAATCCAAGGGGTACAGTGGCCTTCAGATGAAAAGCCAAGGTTATGAACTGCGGCTCCCCTGGTGTCTGCGGGATGATGAGCAGGTGCTGTGCCCTGCCCCATCAGTAGAGTCACTACTGACCTCTGGAAACCCATGTCCCTCCTGGAAGACATCCTATAGCACGGAGCAGTGCACACACAAACGCTAATGCACGTGTGTGTGTGTGTGTGTGTGTGTGTGTGTGTGTGTGTGTGTGTGTGTGTGAGTGGGGGGGGGGAGAGAGGAGAAAGAGAAAGATCTCCTTTGAAGGCTGTAATTACGGGAACTGTGGGTCAGTCCTGCCTGTCTGACACCCTCCTTCCCCCATTTTCTTCTCAGACAAATAAAAGAGCCAGCCTCCCTTGCGGCCAGACCACCACAGCGGAGCAAAGGCCCAGCCCTCCCCAGCGCCTTGGCTCTGCCCGACTGGGCACTTCCAGGGCGGTTCAATGGCTGCCTTGTTGAAACTTCCACAGGCTTGGCCTGGAAGGAACCATTAAAAAACAGTTTAGTCAGAACAAAAGCTTGTCTGTTTTTATTGTCTCCCTGGCTGCAGTTTGGTCTCTGTAGCTGAAAGTGGATCCGATGGGCCCCAGATTTGGAAGCAGTCAGCTGAGCATTCCCCCGTCTCTGGCTTCAATGTCTGATCCTCAGTAGAAAATGTATAGACTAAGCCAAACCCAGGCAGAGACCTTGGGAGGATGCTAAGGGCCTCAGAATCCCCTGGAGCTGCCTGGAAACTGGGTACTTATTGCCCTCATGCTGACTGTCCGGTGTCATTTAGAGCACATAGGCCCTCGTGTGTAGGCAGTCCCTGTGACTCTAGGCTGGCTGTTCAGAAGCCAGGCAGGACACACGGCCTGAGAGCTCTACTCTGGCAGTGTCCCCAACCCCCATACTGAAAGTCCCCAACAAGCAGGCCTTTCAGAACCCCAGCATGGAGCTCTACTGCCCTGGGCGGTAGAGAATGGGAGTCTCTGTTTTATGGCTTAAATTTATTTTTGTTGTTATTTTATTTTATGTGTATGAGTGGTTTGCCTGCAAGTATATTATATGTAAGCACCACAAGTGTGCAGTGCCTTCAGAGACCAGAGGAGGGTGTTGGATCCCTGGAACTGGAGATAGAGAGAGAACAGACACCTGAAGAAGGATCAGTGTGACTCCCAGCAGTGAGACAGGGCAATCTGCCCCAGACCTTTTTCTAGTTTGTATTTTGAGACAGTCTTTTTGTTTGTTTAGTTGGTTGGTTTTTTTGTTTTGTTTTGTTTTGTTTTGTTTTTGAGACAGGGTTTCTCTGTGTAACAGCCCTAACTGTCCTGGAACTAACTCTTGTAGACCAGGCTGGCCTTGAATTCACAGAGATTCACCTGCCTCTGCCTCCCAAGTGCTGGGATTAAAGGCATGTGCCACCACTGCCCGGCAAGATAGTCTTATTAAGTTGCCCAGGCTAGCCTTGAACCCAGGATAACCCTAGTCCCGTGATTGTCTTGCCTCAGCCTCCTGTGTTGGATGCACTAATGAGCCTGGCTCCTTCCCCAGGAGGGTTCAGAAGCTCCTTCCTTAGGGCACACTGCCTGTGGGGCAATAATGGAGACCCACCCTGTATGACACAGCATTCCCATGTCCTCCTCCTCCTCAGTCTCCATGCATTACTTCAGGGTGAGCCTGCACATTCTATAGAGAGTGGGACAAAGCAGGGTGGCCTGGCAAAGCCATTCAGTCCCATGGTGAGTCTCTGCTGCTGGTCCACCAATACACTCCAAGCAGCAGGGACTTGGCAAAGGTGAGCACTCTCTCTAGAGGGTCAGGCTCTACAAGGGTTTAGATTCTGGGACTCATGGGCGGTCTCCATCATATCACTTACCGCCATAGCAAACCAGGTTACCATAGATAATACGCCAGGAACACTGCATTTCAGTAACATGTCTTACTTAAACTATAATGGGCACCTTATCTGACTCTCAGCCCACAGCTTGTAGGGTCCAGATGTAGTGACATATGCTCACTCTACCTCCTGAGGATATTGGAGGATGGTCTAAGCCTGGGATGTGTGGATGCAGCAGCTGGTTTCTCATTCTCTCTCCCCTTTCCACTAGACTCCCTTGCAGCTGTCCTGAGCTAGCTGAGGAAATGGGAGGATGAGGTATGACGACATCAGGAAGGTTCAGGTCGGACTCAGCTGGCTGTGCTTCTTGCCTTTCCTTCTTCTAGTCATTCTGCCTAGAAGGCCAACGAGCCGCCTGGAACTGGAGCAGCTGTACCACAGAACTGGGGCGCGCCCCTTGACCAGCAAGGAAGAACGACCACGAAGTCGAGGATTCTTCTCAAATCACACCTTATTGGAGCCTCTTGGTTGAAGGGAGAGCGGGAAGCAAGAGAGAACAAGAGACGAAAGAGAACAAGAAGAGAGAAAAAAAGCGAGCGAGAGAGAGAGACAGAGAGAGAGAGAGAGAGAGAGAGAGAGAGAGAGAGAGAGAGAGAAGGCGAGAGAGAGCGAAAGCCAAGCAGCAGCTGCTTCTATAGGGTGGAGGGACTCGGGTACTGTCCTGATTGGTGAATACCATTCTGCTGGTGTCCGGGGGGCCTCGGGATTGGCCAGGGACAAGGCTCAATTGCGCAAATGCAGGCAAAGGGTGCTCAGCCCCACGCGGCAACATCAAATAAGGACTTGTTTACCTCCAAGCTGCAGGACCACCTGCGCCATCTTATAATGGCGATTTCTCCAGGTGGCTCCCTACACAGAACCACCGGCCACGAACACCAGAGCAGGAAGCTTGTGAAGAGGGGGCACTTACAATACTGATTGAGAACCTGCATTAGCTATATTGGACTTCCTTCCTATAGAATTCCTGTATCGTGAGGGAGAAAACCATAAACAAAAACAAAGCCCCCATTCAAACCTATCATGTTCTTGTTTGGTCAGTCACCATGGGGAGGTCTCTGCCACAGCCAAATGCAGTCTTGACTCAAATGCTGAGCCCAGTGATGGGCTAACAGTCAGCCAGAGACAGTCACTCAAGACTGTCAATGAACGGGTAGGATAGTAAGGTGCTGTGTTTTAGCATGGAATTTATTTTATTACTGAACATATGTGTGTTCTTGCATATGAGTGTGGTCACATACATATGCGGGTCAAAAGAAAGCTTTAGATGGCAGCTGTTGCCTTCCACCTCATCAGAGACAGGATTTCCCACACACTGCTGGAGAGCCTCTGGGGATTAGCCTGTCTCCAGGATACTGATAGAGTGAGTATTCCTATTGCTGTAGGAGTGCTGGGACGTAGACTCGATGCTACTACAAACGCTACTGCATGTGCTTTCACATGGGTTCTGGGGATTTAAATCTAGGACTTCATGCTTGTGTGGCAAGCACTTTACCCACTGAGCCATCTCTTGGGCCCTGGGATAGATTTTATTGCCGGATTTTTCCCCTTTGACTTAGTGAGTGGATGGGAAACCAGACAAGGAGCTGGAAAAGGTCATCCAGGTCCGTGTGTACTGCCCCACCCCTTTTCTGGTTAATTTGACACAGGCCAGAATCATTTGGAAGAAAGACTCTCAATTGAGAAAATTCCTTTGTAGGCTTAGTCTATAGGCAGGTCTGTGCAATATCATTTTAGTTAGTGATTGATGTGGGAGGACCTAGTTCACTGTGGACGGTGCCATCCTCTAGGCAGATGGTTCTGGATGGTATAAGAAAGCAGGCTGAGCAAGTTATGAGGAGCAAGCCAGTAAGCAGCCTCCCTCCGTAGGCTCTGTATCAGCTTCTGCCTTCAGGCTCCTGCCCTGTTTGAGTTCCTGCCAGGACGGGCTTCAGTGGTGAACAGTGATGTGGTAGTGTAAGCAAAATAAACCCTTTCCTCCCCAAGCTGCTCTTGGCTGTGGTGTTTCACCACAGCAATAGAAACCCTAACAAAAATGCATGGTTTTTTGTTTTGTTTTGTTTGTTTTCTGTATTCTTTTCTGTGTGCCAGGATTGTGCCCATTTCTCTCCCTCTGTGCATTTGTGCACTTGTCATCAGTTACAGGCTTGTAGGGGTTTAGGATAGAATGTTCTGTGCTAGTAGAGTGAGCTTCTCAAGACAGCAACTGATCTACCCGTGGAGCATCCCTTCCCTGGACCCTTGCAGCTAGGGTGGCTGTGTGACCAACTCGGACAAATGGAAGAAACATCTGAGAGAGAATTTATTTCCAGCAAGAGAGATAATCCAGTCTCCCTCCCTCCTCTCAATGTCTAGAGCTCTGGCCTCCTCTCCTGACCTTAAAGGGTTAAGTTAGAGTGTGAGCAGGAAGCACTGAGGAGGGCGCATTGGGGAGGTGGCTTCAACAGATTCCTGGTGGCTTCCAAGGAACTCCTGAGACCATACTGGTGCCTCAGTCTCCCTCCCCAGGGTTCTCAGAGGGCACCTGTGTCTGGTGGTGAAGACATGCTGCCTGTAGGCCCCATAGCCAAATATCTCAACCTTTTAGGTCATAGCTCCTAAACCTGGTGAATTGGACACTTTTTACTGTTGTTTTGAGATTGGTTCTTACTCTACATCCCAGGTTACCTTGGAACTTACTATGTAGCAAACTCATGAGTCATTTTGCCTCAGCCTCCTAACGTGCTGGGATTACAGACTTGAGCCACCATGCTTGGCGTTGGTGAACACGGCTCTTGATGATGTCCCTACCCACTCCTAGGCCTCCACCCAAACCATTGCTCAGGCTACAAGCCGTAGCACTTCCCTGTCCTCATCCCTGATGCATGTGATCTGATCCATCTGAGAACCTTGAGCTCCACCCTCAGGAATACAGACTCCAGCTCCAATCATGGCTGCCTCTAACAACACCAGGTCTAACGTAACGCCACCGCCACCCTGAAGCTCCCGTGCCTTCCACTGCTCCAGGCTCTCCACAATCTCCTTGGGGTTCTTGCTATGTGCTTTCCTGGGTCCTCCACACGTTTCTAGAGTCCTCACTCCTATCTACAGTTATGTAACAAAGTTGTCATAGACCCTGTGGGGTCTAGGGTGGGCTTGGATGTGACTCCATGGCTCTTCTATAGGGTCATCAGGGCACATCCAGGGCTAAATTCTTACTGAGGTCTCAGCTAAGGAAGATGGTTGCACAGGTTCACTGTCCCTTGCTGACTGTGGGCCAGAGGCTACCCTGAGCTCCTGGTCATTGGGTCACCAGCACAGCCACACAGAAGATAGTTATAGCTAGGTGCAATCACAGAAAAGCCACCAGGCCATTGGCTAGGAGTGAGTCACGGGTTCCGCTTGTAGTTGAATGTGAGGGAGGTCGCAGGAATGCCAGGAGGTGGGACTGGTCAGGACCTGCCTTAGAATCTGGGGGATCCATGGCCTGCAACTCCTCCATGGTGTATCTTTGGAGTTAGGATTTTAATTCCCCATCTTGGTGTCCCAGTCACTGGGACCCTCTGGTTGCTATGTAAGCACACATACACACACACACACACACACACACACACACACACACACACACATTCTGCCCCAGGACCTTTGAGCGTGCCATTTTCTTGATCTAGATCACACTTCTGCCCAATAGTATGATTTCTCTACTCAGATTTCTCTCCTCCAGCAGCATTTCCTGGCTGATGCTGTTGAGGTGTCCCCGGCCCTCTGAAACTCTGCCCTATGTCACTGGGTAAGAGGTCTCTGTGTCAGGACTCTATGTCTGTCATACTCTCCCAGACTCTCGGAAAGTGTTAGTCACACCGTGGTACTCAATAAATGTTTGTCCTACCAGGGTGGATGGGCTCTAGGAAAAGAGATTCAAGCCCATGGAGAGAGCTGGAGAGATGCTCAGGGGTTAAGAGCATGTGCTGATCTTTTGGAGGACCAGAGTTTGGTTCCCAGCGCCCATGTCAGACAGCATACAACTGCCTGTAACACCAGCTCCAGGGAATCTGCTGCCCTCTTCTGGCCTGCTTGGGTTCCTGCATCCGTGCGCCCATCCCCTCACATAGACCTAGACTGAGGGCATGGCTCCGTGGTGGGGTACCTGCCTAGAAACCCCACCAAGGGCCTGAGAGCATGGCTCAGTGGTGGAGTATCTGTCTAGAAGCTCCCACCGAGGGGCGAGACTTAGTGGAGGTTCACTTGATCAGGATGTTTGAAACCCTGGGTTCTGTTCCTACTCCTCAAAACACCCCAAACCATTTGAGAAACACAACACCCCTTTTCCCACAGTTAAAGACAGAGATTCTTCAAGCCCACTGACGTTTCTAGACACTTCCTAACCTTACAGGAGAAAAAGTTCTTTTCTCTTGATGATGGACTGACTCATGGTGAAGGCCAAACATGTAACATGAAACTCACCAGGAAGGTTGAGACAGGAGGATTGCCATGAGTCGAAGACTAGCTAGGTTCCACAGTGAGACCCTGCCTCAAGCAAAGGACCCAAACCCAGAAGCTCCAGAGGCTCCCAGGTGGCAGCCCGAAGGCAGACACACACACCTCTGAAATCTTGGTCCTGTCCTTGCTGGGTGCAGCTTGCTCCTGAGCAGGGACTTTGGTGCTCACACGGGGTTCTTTTCACGGCGTGTCTTCTGAGTCTGGTCATGTTGTTTTATCTATAAAAACCCTGCTGGGAAGCAGGCCCGCTCCTCCACCACAGGCCAGTTTTATCTGCTCAACTTTGTTTACTCCTCCATTCCAAGACCAGGGTGTCTGAGGCCCAGATGCCTCCAGCATGCACCGAGCCTGGGGCGCGGGACAGCCGCCCTCTGCTGATCCCCTGCTTTCTTCAAAGATGAGAATAAAAGAACCAAATGTCTGGAAATTAAATTTTCTGGTTATAACAAGGCTTTTGAAGCCCCGAAAATCAGTCTTTTGTTTTTCTGTCCCTCCCCCCGCTTCCCCTGCCCTGCTCTCCCCAGAAAATTCCCACATGGCATTTCAGAATCAAAGGGTTTTACCCCATCAAAACGAAATCAAGGCCACAGTGCCAGAGACACTGAGGGCCACAGGAAGCCACCGACTTCTACCACTTCCACTGGGTGAGGCTAACTTCTGTCCTTCCTCGGTGTGTGACAGTTTAGCAGCCACAGCAGGAAAGGGTCTGATGTGACAAACTCTTTGGTATCTGGCACCATGCCAGCTTCTGGCTCTGGGTGCTTGTGGATGGATAGACAGCCCACCCCCACCCCCGGGAGCAGACTGGGGCAGAGAGCAGCCTGGGGAGGGGTCTGGCTACCTCTTTGGCCAGGAGTAGCCGGTGAGGACCCAATAGTGCACTGTGTAGACTCTGTCCCTGGGGAAGGAGTTGGCAGGGGTCGGTGCTGAGTTCTTCTGGCAGCAGGAAGTCGGGCCTAACCGATTCCAGCCACCAGGTGAGCAAGGCAGGAGAATGTAGACAAATGGAAGGGGCTGGACCAGGGCTTGTGATCCGCTGGGTGACCATGAGTCTGGGTCAATTAGCTCATTAACTCTTGTGCTCACTTTCACCTGCTGTTCCCTGAACCAACAATTCCCTTCCCCCTTTATATCAGGCCTGACTTTCCAGAAGTCCTGCCTCCAAGAGCCTCCCCCTGCTTTGCTCTCAATTCCTTGCTTGACTCTTACCTGTCACTGCTTTTTAAAGGAAGTGGGGGTTGAGAGCCGATCTCTCTGTATAGCTCTGGCTGGCTGTCCTGGGACTCGCTATACAGCTATAGCCCAGGCTGGCCTTGAGCTAACAGAGACCAGCCTGCCTCTGCCTCACGAGTGCTAGGATTAAAGATGCGTGCCACCACATTGGGTCTTGTCACTCACTCCTGTTCCTCTTTTCTCTCCCCCAGTTAAAACATAACGGCCATCGGATGTCTCTCCACTGCTGCTGCTGTAGGAAATTGACGCAAACACACCAATGCATCAGTGAATGGAGAAGAATGCAGAGAGCGTTGGGTACCGTTGGCCAGCGTGAGCGCCGTGTGAGTCTGCAGGTCATCATTCTCACCATCATTGTGGTGATACTAAAGTATAGGGCGCTCATCACCTCACACACAGTCCTGGGCCCCACTGTGACACCTGCTGGCTTCCCACTGATCCAGGCCATGCTGGTTCTGACTGCTATAGCTTCCCTGATGAGGATCCCATAGTTTTCACTGAGAGGAGTAATTTGAGAAGTATACATAGTTGCCATGCTTAAAGAGGACTCCTTTGCTACTCTGACCAACTTGGATGGTGACTGGCATGGGACTTGCTCTGGCCTGGTTGTCTCTGGCTGAAGAGGTATGGGTGGGTGTTGGTGGGGTCCATTTATAGTCAGGCCCTCCTCGCCTGCAGGATTTCACACAGTCATTTCACACGTCCACAGTAGGTGGCGCTATCACAAAGAAACTGATGATCTAAAAAAAAAAAAACGGCTGGGGCTTCACTTAGGTTGGCTGGGTTCACAGTTTGTAGCCTCGAGCAGATTGCTTAAGCTTTTCTGAGCCTCAGTTTCCTCCCAGGTAGAGTACACAAACGGTGTCTGTTTGGATAAGTGAGAAGTTCAGAGGTGATGAGGGTCATGCCAGGAGCTCATCGCTGACAGCTGCTGTTTCTACTGTGTTCCCTGGTTCTGCTTTCACGGCGGGCAGTGCAGCCTGTCTGCAGAAATGCTGGGGTGAGCAGCCTCACTCTCACAGTCGGGACAGCCCAGGGCTGTGTCCCTGGGCACAGTTGTGGGACATGACCTGTGCAGGAAGTATGGAGAAAACTGCTGTTGCTGAGTGAGGGCTCCATCTAGAATCTTCTGTCACCTGGTAGTCCAAGATAAGGGCTTGTCAGCTGAGTGCTGCTGAAGGAGGGGGACCAGAGGCATGTCTATTGTCACCTGGCAGGTGACTGAGTTCTGGCTCCAGATTCTGAGTCAGGTGTCATTCCAGCCAGACCACAGTTCTCTCTGAAAGCTTGCTCATCCATCCGTCTGTCCATCGTCCGTCCGTCTGTCCATCATCCGTCCGTCTGTCCATCTGTCCGTCCATCCATTCATTCATTCACTCATCAATGAGCACCATGTGCATTTCAGATACCATTCTGACCGTCAGACATGTGAACAGATCAGAACAGAACCAATGCCCACATCTTAAAATGCTTTATTTTTAAATGTGTGTGCATGTGTGCATGTTTCTCTCTCTCTCTCTCTCTCTCTCTCTCTCTGTGTGTGTGTGTGTGTGTCTGTGTGTCTGTGTCTCTGTGGGGGTATGTGTACCTGAGTGCAGTCCCCTTGGAGGCCAGGAGAAGGAGTCAGAGATCCTGGAGCTGGAGTCAATGGAGGTTATGAATGACTCCACATGGGTGCTAGGAACCAAACTCTACAAGAGCAGAACCTGCTGTGAACTGCTGCACCATCTCTGCAGCCCCACCCTACTGCCCATATTTCCACAGAGGGAAGAAGGTAATGGACAACAAACTACATATTTTGGGTGGTGGAAAATATGAATGAAGAAAAATCCCATCTCCCCAAATCTTGATTTTAATTTGCCAAATCTGACAGTTGTAAGCAATGGTTAGAACCATGGTCATGGTGGGATTTGCACCTTGTTCTGGCTCCATGGTAGGGACTGCCCACTGAAACAGGACTTTCAGTAGCTGGTGCTCCTGGACTCCAGTGCTGGCCACTGCTCACGGCCACACGCTGTCTTTCTGCCTCATCTGTGGGATGGGAAAGCCAACAACCCCACGTATGGTTAGAACGGGAGTTCGGTCCTTTGACACGGGAAGCTGTGCCCTTAATCTAGTTCTTAGGAGGCTTTGCATCCAGTTTAAGACCCTCCCGGAACTGCTAATCTCCCCGTATTGGCTTTCTCCCATGAGTCAGGACTGAGGTAGTTAAAATAGGCTTAGGGGAGGATAACAAAACCCACAGAGTGAGCAGCGATCACACCGTTTCTGTGCCTGTGTGTCTCTGTGTGTGTGCACAAGCGTGATCACGCACCTGTGTGTGTGTGAGAGAGACGTAGGTCTATCGTTCTCCATCTTATAACCCTGAAGCAGGGTCTCTCACTGAACCTGGAGCCAGGCTGGCAGCCAGCAAGTCCCAGGAATCCTCCTGTCTCCACTCCTCCACAGTGCCAGCTTTCTGCGAGGGTGCTGGGGTTTGAACTATGTCTCTCTCGCTTACACAGCAGGCAGTTTTAACCCACTGACCCATCTCCCAGAGCGACTCCTGTGTCAGGTGGTGACTGCATGCCCAAGTGCAGATTCTAAGCCCAGCTTGGCAAAGGTTCCTGAATCAGAGCCATACTAAGACGCTGAAACCCAGATTTCCAGGGTTTTGCTACTGAGGAAGAGCTCCT
Organism: Myodes glareolus; assembly: GCF_982192425.1. NCBI lineage: Eukaryota > Metazoa > Chordata > Mammalia > Rodentia > Cricetidae > Myodes > Myodes glareolus. The sequence continues at coordinate 6,002,542 of NC_142035.1, forward strand.
CACACAATGGCTTAAGCTGGGAAATTCTGACCCAAACCTAGTAGTCCCTTCCATGAGACCAGGGCAAGCTGGACCCCCAGAAACAGCTCCCTGAATCATTTTTTTTTTTGGTCCAAAACTCAAAACCAAATTGGAGGGTGGTGAGCAGACTCGGCGAGTAATGGCGAGTAATGGCACTAGCCGTGGAGTCTGATGGCCGTGTAATAAACGTGGTAGAAGAGGATCGATCGACTACTGCAAGCTGCCCTCCTGCCTCTTCATGCATGCATGGCACATGTGGTTATATGTGTGTGTGCGTAAAATAAGTAAATGTAATAAAACAATTCAAAAACAATGTACTTGTCGGCAAATAAACATGAGAATTGTCATATGTAAACTTGGTCCCAGTTTTCCTTAGAGTTCAGAGCTGTCTGGTGACTTAGGAGTCAAGTTTGGGATAGTTTTGATGCCCCCAGCTCGTCCTGGCTCCTTCTCTCCTTACGGTCTAAAGGTTACTCGTCCCAGCCTGTGTGTTCACAGCTTCCTTCCTGGAAGCCAGTGAGGGTGCAAGCATCCTCTGGCCCAGTGGGGCTTATGCTGGTTTCTTGGTACTTGCTGTGGCACTGGGATACATTGCTTCTGCTTTAAGGGAAACAGAAAAAAACAGATCCAGAGATGCTGTGGCATGATGCTACAATGATGGGCACTCCTATGGGCAAGGCCAGTACTTGGAGATGCATGGGGCAAGTCCCTGTTCTGGGATGCCGCAGTGTTTAAGACTAGATAGACAGCCTGCATTAGAGCTCTGATTGACAGCATTGGGCAGGTTCCTCGCAGCTGAGCTGAGCTCTCCCTTCTGGTGAGTAGACTGAGTACATCAACAGGAACCACGGTACAGGTGGTTGGGAGAGGTGGGCCGTTAACTGGTGGGCGTACTAACCGCCAGGCATGCGATTTTCGGTCTGCAGCCTCGGTGCCTTAGCCATCACTCAGGAGAGTGTTTGGTCATCCGTGGAGAATCCACAGACAGTAGCAGCTGCCAAGCCTGGGAACGGTATGGGGCAGAGTCCAACTGCTTGCCCGGCCCGCACGTAAGAGCTGCATTCAGCCTGCACACTGGCAGATTCCAGCACCCCACCACCAGAAATGGTGCTTGCGGATGGAGTGAGTTCTATCTCTAAAGTCCTGGCAGCGTGCCTAGGCCCGCCCCCAGTGTGTCTCTGGATCCTGATCCACCACTGACTGGCTGGACCTTGAGACAGCCTTTCTTGGACTCTCAGTCTTCTGTTGCATGTGGAGACTGAAGCATGAGGCACTGTCATCTTAACAGGTGCCTCCCTGGGGCAAATGTGTCCTGTGGGTCAGGGGTTCCCTGTCACCTTCTGAAAGGGCTCCCTCTAAAGTGCCCATTGCCAAACTGGTCTTTCTCCAAAGGAAGGCAGGACAGCCATGATGGTCAAAACTAAGTACCCTCCTACCCCACCCCCCACATTGCGGCGGCCCATTGCTTACCAAACCCTAGAAATCATCACAGCTCCTGTGTGTATGATGGTGGTGCGGTCTGTCTGGCAGTGTGACCCCACGACGTATGGGTCATTGGGATGTTTTTCACTCCTCTCCCATTCTTTTTTTTTTCTTTCTTCCTTTTTTTATTTCTTTTTTCCTTATTTTCTTCTTTTCTCCCCCCCGTGTGGTAATTGCATTTATGTGTAAAGGCCAAAGGCCAAGCTCAGGTACATCCCTCAGGAGCTATCCACTCTGTGTCTGTCAGGGTTCCCAAAGGTAGCTGGAGTTCACAGACGGGCTAGGTTGTCGGGCTGAGCAGTGAGCAGCGAGGGTCCTCCTGTGTAAATGCTGGGGATTGCTCTCCTTAGGCTTGAGAGGGAAGTACTTTCCTGACTGAGCTCTCTTCCCAGCCCACTTTCCTTCTTTCTGGCTATAAGCTCTGTGTAGCCCAGCCTGGCCTCAATCAAGCAATCCTCTTGCCTCATTGTCCCCAGAACTGGGGTCTCTTGGCCATTAAGTGTAGTGCCAAGATGGACTGATGGGTGGATGCCCAGTTTTTTTGTTCCGGTTTAAGTCTGCAAAGAACACGCAGGAGGCGTGGATGCAGAAGTTGCTGCTGCTGCTGCAGAGAAAAGTTTGCCAGGAAGAAAGGCATGGCAGACGTGCAGAAATAAGTTCCCCTGTGGGGTGGTGCTCTAGGCACACAGGAGTGTGCGTGTGCGCGTGCGTGCGTGTGAGAGAGAGAGAGAGAGAGAGAGAGAGAGCGAGCGAGCAGGTTTGTGGGGGTGGAAGGGTGGAGAGAGCTTGCTTTTGATCCCCGTCTGAGATCTAGGTCATCTGGCCTTGACCAGCTTGGGTGGGGGCAGAGAGAACTGACTGGAGGCCTTAGCCGTGCAAGGTACCCCTAGGTTGGCTCAGTTCCCGCTCTCCAGGCAGATGGAATTAGACTCTGCAGTTGAAGATGAGGTCCCACCTTGCTCTGCAATGTATACATCAGCAGAATTCTTTTCTTTTTTCTTTTTTTTATAGCCTTGGAGACATATGCTGTTGGGATCAAAATCACCTCTGTAGGGTGTGACTGACATGCAAACAGAACTCTTGCCCAGCACTGGGAGACTGGCTGGAGGAAGCAGCCTCCAGACACAGTGACACCCCTCCATTCCAGGCCCAGGTGGCCCAGGTGTGGAGCAGTCTGTAGGGATCACATTACATTCTGGAGCCTGTGCTGGGTGCCCAGGCCGGGTGGGGGTGGGGCTGGTGTGGGTCAGGGCCTGACTGCTCAGGAAGTCCCCTGGCCCAGGCTGGCCTGGGGTGGGGGCTGGGGGGACAATAAGAAGCTGGCAGGAGACCGGGATTCATGAGGCTTAACACTGGCTGGGCCTCCTTTCCTCTCCCACCGTTGCTCTTCGCTCAGGCCTCTCTCAATCCTCTGTGCAGGCCACCCTGGAAAAGTTCTGCTCATTTTAACCTCCAGGAGCTTCCTCTCGGTGGGTTTCAGACTTACTAGATGGCCACTAACTTTTAACAAGGATGTCTTCTGTACCCCAGGCACCTGGCAGATTCCTTTGCCTGAGGGGCACTCATGAATCTTCAAGCAACCTCGGGAGTTACAAGCTCCTAGTCCCCCATTTTATAGACTGGAAAACTAAGGCAGGGCCTGGCAGTTTCACTGTCACTGAACCCAGGCTGTCACTTCCTCCCCATAAGGCTGTCCCTAAGCATTCCTGAAGACTTTCCTGGATGGCCTGGGTGCTCAAGGGATACTTCTGTCCTGATTGCTTGCTCCATCACCCAGGAAGCTAGCTGGGGTCTGCTGAGGTCTTGGGGAGCCCTCTGGGAGGAGGAAGAAGCACAGAGAGAGCCCTCCCCTCTCCAGGGTTTGACTGAGAGATAATCCTGACTAGGGTGATTGGAGTTCAGAGGGAATCTTATCTCCAGAGTGGAGGGATGAGAAAAGGTGGCCTTTGGGAGGCAGGGACCTGGGTGAGGAGCAGCCTTTCATGGGCCACCCCTGAGACAATGGCCATCTGGGTTATGTATGGTCCACCCACCCAACAGGTACTTGGTGAGCAGACATTCGCTTTGTGTCTTGGGAAGGGGGTCCTCAGGGAGATACCAACAGGACACATGCTCGGACCCTTCGTTGATGCCTTTTCTGGTGGAAGAGTCCAGAGGAATCCCTCACAAGAATGTTTTCCCTATGCAAACTGGCAGCACCCAGACCTGCCCTGATTCCCTCTACGAGCTTGCTAGGGAGATGTTCCTAAAGATGGAGCTAAGGATTGGCTTCCTAGAGCAGTGCATCTTCACTTGATGTCATTCTAGACTTTGGAAGGAGGCCATTTCCTGCATTGAAGCTGATGTTGGGATCGGCATGGTGCCTGTGGGGCCGTGACTGCGGCTAAGCCTCGCTCTCCTTTCTGCTCTGTGGGCATGGCTGGTTGGGCTCCTCTTCTTGATGCCTCTGCCAGGAAAGTCTCTCCTTCGGGAGTTGTGTCTCACCTCTCACCTCACCTGGGTGGCCCACCCTCTTTATGGGGACTGGAGTAACCTGGGGTCTTGCTTGTGTGTTGTGCTTTGGACAGTGGATGCAGTGGCTTTCCTGTCACCTGCCTGCAGCTCATAGGTCAGATGTCCTTCTCTACCCAAAGGCCAGCCAGATGTCCTATCTCTACTCTTTTGGGTGCCTCCTCCGCCTGACTTTGGGGCTTTCTTGAGAGAAGGAAAGGGACGCTCCTTTCCGGTTTCCAGACCTTACTGTGGGTCCCTGTTGTTTCCAGAGGCCTGAGAACCAGTTCGTCATGGAGGTCACCATGCTGGCTCCCTCCCTGGCCCTATCTGTGGCATCCAGGCTGTCACAGGGTATTCTGAAGTGAAAGTAGGGCCCTTTTGTTTATTCATTATCAAGAACTTGCAACATGGTGACCAGAGGTGTTGCACCAGCTCGCAGCCAGCATAGCCTCAGTTCACAAGGCAAAGCAGGTCCAGGGAGGGACCTCTCGGGGTATCTACTGGCTAGGGACTCAGTACTGGGGACATAAGACCTGGGGGCCTGTTAAATTGTCTAAAATCCCGCAGGCCTCAGGAAGCCACATTGTCCAAAATCCCCACAAGGAGTCTCCTCTGTTCTAAGAGGGTTCTCACCAGGCTGTCGCTTCTCACCCTAGGACTCCAACAGGGGCCCCTACCCAATGTCCAATGCCAAATCACTCTTAATCTTAGACTTCTGTGGGTCCTCTCAAGCCCACCCTCGGGAGAGCAGGGTAGTCTGCCATTCCACAGAGCCCCCTGTCACTCTGGGCAAAAGCTGTTCTGCTCCTGTTTTTTACGATGAGGAAACTGAGGTGGCAAAGAGCAGCAATTCACTGAAAGCCCCAGAGGTCGAGTGTAGGGGGCCTTGCCTGGTGTGAGGAGAGGGTGGCTGATCCTTTGGGAACAGGAAAATGCAGTTGGGAGGTCTCCTGAACAGCCCCCGGGCCATGAATTTGGGTACAAAGACTAGCTGCCTACTCCTCAGGCTTGCCTGGGGCTGGGAGGTAGTGTCTGACTGTGAGGGACTAAGGGGCTTGTGTCAGGACGTCACGATAAGGGGTGGGTGGAACCCCTCCTCCCCAAGGAGAGGGTGGGAGCACTCTCTAGTCCCAAATTTGGCTTATGCACTCAACAGAGTTGCAACATCAGGGATTACCCTGGTTCTGGGTTCAAAATACTAGGGTAAAAAAGCCTAGAAACCAAATCTGAACGCTCAGGGTGCTGGACTTGGAGGATGGGATGGGGGCTGGGGGAGACCCCAGACTGTGTAAAGATTCGGTGTGTGTGTGTGTGTGTGTGTGTGTGTGTGTGTGTGCGCGCGCGCGCGTTCCGGGGCGCGAAGTGCAGAAAATAAAAAGTACTGTCCGTAGGAGGAAACAACCTTATCTCCACATTATCTCTGCCAGTCCTGGAAGGTTCCCAGAGGAAGTGGCACCTGAGGGGGGAAGGGCGGGGAGAGAACGTCCCCTGAGGAGGATGGCCAGGGCAACAGAGCTGGCAGCCCAGTGAGTGTGCAGTGGGGGTCTGCATGACGGGAGCAAATGGAGTATTTGGGAGAAAAGAGAGACGAGCCAGGTCAAGGATGGCCACCTCCGGGGAGGAAAGAGAGACGAGTCAGGTCCAAGGATGGCCACCTCCGGGGAGCCTGCTTGGATTCCCGCGCTCCCTCCCCGGTACTTTTCACCACAGCCCGAAGGTGCTACAGGTCTCACTTTGGTCACCTCCAAGTGCGAGTCCCGAGAGGGCAGGGCTGCCTCGGATTCCTTTCTCCGCACCCCTGCAGCGTCCGACCAGGTACCGGACACATGGTGGGCACTCGGTAAATATTTGTAGAGCGCCCTGGGAGGAATGAATGAAGCCATTGGGCCGGGCTTGGGGAGGGCGGGGCCGGGCGCAGGTGGGAGGCCGCGGGAGCGGGAGGGGCGGGGAGGTCGGTCCTCCCGCTCCTCCTCCCCCTTCTCCTACCCGGCCCCAGCGCGCACCACTACGGGGCTCCCGAGGCGGCTGGAGGGGAATCCGGGGCGCGCAGGGCTGGAGAAGCGACCCGGGGCTCCTGTTCTGGGCGCGGGAAGAGGGTTTGTCGCCGGTGCCCGCAGGCCTGGGCGCTACCCGAGCGAGAGGAGGGAGCGAGGGCTCGCCCGGCGCCCAGCCGCCTCCCCGGCACTCGCTCTCCGGACTCGAAGGTCTGCAAAGCTGCTGCTCCTCCCATCCCGGCCCGCCTCCTCGCTCTTTCGCTAGCTCTCCGGAGCTGCTGTGCTAACCCTGCGGTGCGTCCCGGCGAGTGCGGGCCGAGGGGCCCCGCGCCAGGGCTAAGCAGAAGACAGGGGCGTCCCGGGCAAAGCGCAGCCGGCCGGGGAGTGGCCATGTGTGGCAAGGCCGCTGCGAAACTCGTCTGCAGCAAGTGACCTCGCGTCGTGGACCGCTGCCCTGCCCCCTCCGCTGCCACCTGGGGCGGCGCGGGCCCCGGTGCCCCGGATCGCGCGTAGTAGAGCCGGCGCGATGCACGTGCGCTCGCTGCGCGCCGCGGCGCCACACAGCTTCGTGGCTCTCTGGGCGCCTCTGTTCTTGCTGCGCTCCGCCCTAGCCGACTTCAGCCTGGACAACGAGGTGCACTCGAGCTTCATCCACCGGCGCCTCCGCAGTCAGGAGCGGCGGGAGATGCAGCGGGAGATCCTGTCCATCTTGGGCTTGCCCCATCGCCCGCGCCCGCACCTCCAGGGAAAGCATAACTCGGCGCCCATGTTCATGTTGGACCTGTACAACGCCATGGCGGTGGAGGAGAGCGGACCCGACGGCCAGGGCTTTTCCTACCCCTACAAGGCCGTCTTCAGTACCCAGGGTCCCCCTTTAGCCAGCTTGCAGGACAGCCACTTCCTCACCGACGCCGACATGGTCATGAGCTTCGTAAACCTCGGTGAGTGGCGGTGGGAGGGGTATATCTCAGCCAGCCAGCGAGTCCACCTTCCATTTGCAAAGCATCAGTGCCCGCCAGAGACTTTCGCACCGGGTTCTTAGTGGACCCTAAACTCTGTGCGTCCCTGGTAGGGCTTGCCGGCTCAGCGGGTTTGTGGAGGATACCGGGAGGGAAGGATCGGTCCTGAGTCTCTTTGCGGTCTCCGCCACGGGTTGGGGCGGGAGGTGCTGGCCGGGCCGCGGCTTAGTTCAAAGCGCCCGGCTGGGTCATGTGAGCTGAACCGGCCACAGCGGCCCGCGCTACCTGGATTTAAAGGGCCCTTGTGGGCCCAGCTGCCTTCCCGCCCTTCCTTTGCTCCTCTCCCAGTCCAGCTTGGCTCTGGCACCCGGAGCAATCTTTTCCCTTACCTGCTTTGGCCAGACCTACCTGTCCCCTTGCGGTGCGCCTGTCTCGGTGCGCGCCCGGAGCTCCTCGGGGCTCCTCTTCCAGTCGCAGGGCCCCCTACCTTTGGGCTCTTGTCTGGAGCCGGGGAAAGAACGTTGCCATTGCGAGTTTTCTATTTTAAATATTTAATGATAGGTCCCGGGCAGGCAGAATCCATTTTCAGCGTTTATCACGTGTGGCGCGCAAACCACGGGGTTTGGCGATTGGGTAGCTGGGGACCTCGGAGCAGAGGCCGCCACCAAGTGGCTAGGGAATCCTCTTCCCTACTGGAGTCCCAGCCAACCAAGTGATGCGAGGCTGGGTTGCAGTTGGTCCGGGATAGCTCCCCTGCATCAGTGCGCTCACGTGTGTCTAACTTGCTCAAACTAACCCCCGGCGGTGCGCTGTGGGGTTGATCATCAAATATTTGATTTTGGTGATAACACACCCTGATAGTGCTGTTTCCTGAGCCGCTTTTATTCTGCTTGTGGAAATTGCTGAGAAAAGCCCAAATCAAGATACCAAACACCACGGGCGCTGTGTCAACTTGGAAATAATGAAGTTTGAAGGCCACCCCTCCCCCGCTGGGCACCTGGGGCTCGGAAGGGGACTCACGATAATCCTTCCAGCTCCAGATAAAGACCCTGGAGTTTCAGGGAGGCCATTGTCTGCCTCCATTGTTGGTCAAAAAAATCAAATAATGAAACAAGGGTCACCGTGGGTGATAGAGATGCCAAAACAACATAAAACAAGTTTAAATTTTCCTTAGACACTTGTTAAGAAGAGGCCCTGCTTTGGAACTATCTCCAAGACATAGGTGAAAAAAAAAAAAGGTAGGAGAAAGCCTGCGAACTGCAGAGAGATTCTCCTGGGGGCAGGGCTGGGTGTCACTGTGTCAGTTTTTTTTTAAAGTATGTAGATTACCAAAAACTATATAGACAACCACTTAATAACATGCTCAGCTATATATGGTCAGCAGAGATGTGTGAGACCGCCTGTCCCAAAGCCAAAGTTAGTAGGGTCCTTTTCCCAGAGTGAGGGTAGGGGCTGATGGCATCTTCTGTTCTCTCCCTCTGTGATCTCCAGGAAGGTCTTGACTGATGATTCAGAGTCCTGTTGGGCTCATCAAGCAGCGATATATAATCCCTGGCTTCGGTGGCAGTTCTCTGTGCTTCAGGTCAGGCAGTGTGGCCCCAGCTAAAGGCCAGGTGGCTCCCAGGGCGGCTCCCCGGGCCCTGCTGGGAACTTGGCGGGGGCGGTTGCTCCCCCCCTGGCCTTGGGTACAAGCTGGGGCATGCTGGGGAGGCCACAGCTGGGTGGCTTCCTCTGGCTGCACACACACCTTTCAGTCCATTCTTTCATGTTGAAAGGACAAAGACTGGCTTGTCTGAACCTCTTACTCAGTGGGGCAGGCTTCGGGCTTTTGTGGGACCATTCTGACTTTCTCAGGCCTGGCTTTCTGGGCCATCACTCCCAATTAGATCGCAGAGTGGCTTTTAACAGAACCCATGGACCTGGGTCTTGTTTTCTTTCCCTTTCTGTCCCTAAACTATAGGTAATTAGGGGAAACCCCAGACTGCAGCTGCTGTGAGCTTTCCGTGGGTGCATCTTTAATCTCTGCTGGGCCACAGCACAGGGCATGAACCTCCTGCCTCTGCTGCTGGGATTTCTCCCTGGGAGCGACTTGGGGGTGGCAGTCGGGTGGGAGAGGGGTTGTGTGGCCGCTGGAAACGTGTCCGACATTGAGTTTGCTGAGAAAGCTTAGTTGAACTGCCAGTCACGTGGATCAGAAATAGACAAAGCTTCAGAAAGCCAAGTTGACTCTTACTCTCTCCCCCTGAGTCATACAATGTCATTGGTTCCCATCTAGCCATTCCTTGTCACAGTTGTGGCCTTTGGTGTTGGTGCAGACTGGCTTCCCTAGCTGCTCCCCCTGACCCCGAATACCTCTGCTGCCCTCCAGGCCTGCCTGCTTGGGGACCCCTACCTCAATCCTGAAGGCTTTTGCAGGTCCTCTAAGGTCTGCAGCCAAATTGGTTTTTTTCTTGTAAGTTGTTCTCTCTGGAATCTGAGCAGTTTGCCAGGCCGAGCGGGATCTACACTAGAGGGGATTGTACAGCCAAACCAGGTGCCGCGTGTGAGGACTTGACCCTCCCAGATGACAAAGACCAGCCCCGCATCATAAAGCCCCTGGAAAAGCCAGTCAGCTACTTGCGGGGCGGGGGCGGGTGGGTGAGACACCCATCATCCCGACTCTGGCCCCAGAGTTCAATGGCAAGATCTGTAAACTGGTTTGGATTAACAAGCCCCTGACTTCTCTGGGTAGACTTCATTTTGGAATTCAAAACAGGCTACACTCACTTAAACAGTCCTCAGGCAAAGTCGATCCTGCAGAGACTTACTTAGTCTAGCCATTAACCCCAACTATTCTTTCCTTGGGAACCCTAGCATCTTTTCTCAGAATCTTCTAGAAAGCCAACCGGCTTGGAGAGGGTGTATGTGATTCCTGTTTATCTCTGGGCCAGGTTAGGAAGGAATGAAATTTGTTTAATCTTTGAAACTAAGTTAGAAAAAGGAGAAGGTTAGAACCCTGTCATTATTGTAGCCAGCACATAAAAGTGGCTTTTGTTAACTCAGGCTGGGAAGCAGAGGGGAGACCTAGCAGTTTGGTTTTCACTTTACCCCATCTGGCTGTCCTTTCTGTAGACAAGTGTTTGGCGTTAACATCTCTCCTTTACCCCTCGGAACAGGCCCTACCACTGGGGAGTAGTAGGGAAAGGTTCTGTTACAATTTAAACACGTCCTTCGGGGACTGCTCCACAGAGCATGGCTGCAGGCGCCTGCAGCTGTAAGCTGGCCCGCCTTAGAATTTGGAAGGGGCTCCTTCACATTCCAGCCCTTTCTGGTTAGCAAGAGAAGGTTAATAGAGATGTCACATGGTTTCCCCCTTCATCTTTCTTCCTCTCTCTCTCTCTCTCTCTCTCTCTCTCTCTGCAGATCAACTTCACCATAGGGGTGCATTAACAGCTGTGTTTTCAGTAACCCTTTCAAAATCACTTTTAAACCTCATTTTCCTGGGTCTATAAATCAAAGATTCCCCCCTCCCCTTTTCCCAAGGATATTATGTGACCCAGATTTGAACTGTTTTGGATCTTTTGTGTATTTCCCTTCTGCAATCAAGGCAGGGGCTGGGCCCTGGATGGCAGCTTAGATGGCTGGCTTGGGTGTTTATCCCAGGGCTGTCATTTGGGTCTGAGGTTCCCGTGGAAGGTAGGAGGTGGTGCCTAGCGGAGCTGGTGATTGTTTCTTTTTGGAGAAAAGAAAGCGCCTCTGAGACCCAGCTCCAGACAACTGGGTCGGTGGGACTTTAGCCTAGGCAATGATGGTGGCAGCCACCAAGCGTTTGCCCAGATAAACAGAGCATGGACGATCCCCTACCACTCTCTGGTGTGCCTGTGATGTGAGCGCATGTCACATGCCTGCTGAACTGGGAGACAAGTGATGATTTCATCCCAGGCAGAGTCCCGTGGACATTGATCGATTGCCCCCCCGATTGCTTTCATATCTTGCCCACCCCGCTTGCTAAGGTCATATTTGGCCCTCATCGAGCCTCACAGTGTCCTCCGGCTGCCTCCTCCACCCTTCCCGCCCTGCCCCTTCGTGTAACTGGAATGGAGAGCCCTTCCCACCCCGCAGCCCAGCAGTGGTTGGGGCCCATCAACACACAGGGGATGTGGCTGGCCGCTGCACAGCTTGCCTTCTCGGACTCTGCGGTGTCTCTGGGGTCAGGGCACAGGCAGGGATGTATAGGATCTGTCTTGCTATTGTCAGAAGGAATGCACTCAGGGATTAGCGGGAGAGTACGGTGGTGGGAGGGAGCCACAGCTGTGTACACTTATTATAAAAGATTTAAGTCCCACTGGTAAAATCAATATATTGAATTGCACAGCCCTCTGCTTTTAATTAGTTTAAATCAAACGCGCCCAGGCTGTTTTGCCTCTCCTTGCCTCCGTGGGGTGAGGAAACACCAATATTTACATAGAAACTGATAACACGTCCAGCTTCACACACTCCGATGGCCTGTTTGATGGATCCCAGATCGACGTGGAGTTGGGAGGGATGATGTCAGTGGGTTGAGGGACATCGGTGATGCCAAAGACTTGGATCCTGATATTGTGATACAGTAGGTGTGTGCTCAGAGGCAGTGTTGGTGAGTCCCCTATTTGTACAGGCACTCGGAAAGCTGAGATTCACCAATTCACCCTCTAGAACATTCTTGCAAAACCATTCAGGGGCTCCGCCAGCATGTGGGGTTCTTTGTACTGGGGCAGCTCAGGGCACATGCTTTATTTATTCCAGAACTCGCCTTCCTAGTCCCTGCAGCTGTTTATAGAGGCAGGAGGGCTTGCATTGCAAGCGATCGCATGCACCACCAGGCTATTATGTGAGCCAGTCGGTATTAGCTGTGTGCTCAGCTGGGATTGAATTCCCCAGGTTTTGCAGCAAATGGCATTTGACAAATACTATTTGACAAAAAATGTGACTTGGTATTTCTTAATGTGGAACAGATATTTCACGGTTAACGTCCCCCGGCAGAAAAAAAAAATCGCTCGACCCCCAAGTGTAATGGCAGTGCAGATGAACGCCAGGACGGGCTGGGTACTTCCCCTCTCCAGGATGGGCTGTTTATGATTTGGGGGATGTCAGGAGTGCACGGAGCCTGACACGCCCCGTTGTGAAGCTCAGAGTAGCATGTGCCAGGCCTGCCCTTTCAACATTTGTGTCGGAAGGCATCGCGGGGAGCGGCGCAAAGCCTCCAGTGATCCTCAAGGAGTGGATCGAATTAATGAGGCCTCTGTGAACACCAGGGTTTGGGTAACTGCTTTATTGTTTGAGAACCAGAGTGCTTATAATCTGGTTCCTGTACCAACATGTTTAACGTGTGTTAATGCATTTCCAAACCGGAGCCTCTCAGCACAGCCCTGCTTTTCATTAATTGATGTCAGTAGCATGGTACAGTATTTCAAAGGGCCGGCCAAGCATAAACTGTGTTTCCAATTTCCTTCCTTTCCTGTGTTTGGGATGCCATTGTTAATTTGTTCCCATGCAGGAGCCGGGGCTGCCAACCGGCTTTCTATAAAGGGCTTCATAGTGAAGGCTTCCAGCCCTCGCTCATGCTCAGGGCTGCCTGGCCAAGTTTCCTGACACTTTGCAGTTAATTCTGGATGATCTACGGGGTGGGGGGTTGGGGGCTTCCCTGCCGAGGAACGGAAGTTCTTGGTGACAGTGGTGGGTGTGGCTTGGCAAGGGAGCCCAGAGGAACATCCACCGTAATTCTCTTTAGACACGGCTTAAACCCTTGCGTCTGTTTCCACCCTGGTAGAGTAAGTAGCCCTGTGACCTTGGGCGAGCTACTTCAACGTCTCTGAGTCTGTCCCCTCATGTTGTAAAGGCTGAATAGCAGTTCTTTCCTCCACAGAGTCTCAAGAAAACACCAGTCTCACCAACCCAGAAATAGTCGGTGTATAATCAATGTACTTCTTGTTGTTGAGGTGGATAGAACTGTATTCGTTTTCTTATGTTAGTCTAAAGTTCAGTTAAAATTTCTTTTATAAAAATATCTTTATTTATTTTTACATACCAATCTCAATTTCCCCTCCCCTCCCCCCTCTTCTCCTTCCCCACCTCTCCCCACCTCATCCCCCATCCGCTCCTCAGAGAGGGTAAGACCTCCCCTGGGAAGTCACCTAAGACTGCATCATCACCTCCTTGAAGCAGGGACCAAGGTCCTCCCTGCCCTGCCATGCCTTGGCTGAGTAAGGTATCTCTCCGTAGAGAATGGGCTCCACAAACTCAATTCATGCATTAGGGTTAGAGCCTGGTCTTCCTACACTTATTTATTGGGGAGGAGGTGCCTGTGTGGCACATGGAGGTTAGAAGACAACCTGTGGAATCCAATTCTCCCCTTCCACCATGATGGTTTTAGAGACTGAACTCAGGTGGTCACACTTGGCAGCAAGTGCCTTTGCCTGCTGAGCCGCCATCTTGTCCACCTCTACATTTCAGGGTTTTTTTTTTTTTAAGATTATTTTATTCTCTCTGTCTGTCTGTCTGTCTCTCTCTCTCTCTCTCTCTCTCTCGTGTGTGTGTGTGTGTGTGTGTGTGTGTGTGTGTGTGTGTATGTATATACATGTACTCACAAATGCCCACTGAAGCCAGAAGAGGATGTGTGATCCCTTGGAGCTGGAGTTACTGAGCCTTTGTGAGCCTCTCTGTGTGCACGCTGGAGTCACAACTCTGAGCTTCATGACTGAGCATCCTTCAGCACTGAGTCCCCTCTCCCGCCACAATTTCAGTTTCTAAGTAGTTAACTATCGATAATGAGATCAAGTGCAGGGAATGCAGCTTGCTTGGTAGAACTCCTGTCTGGTGCGGAGGGGGCTCTGGGGGTGATTCCCAGCACCAAACCAGGCATTGTGATGCCAACACTTGGAAGGGAGAGGGAGGAAGATTGCCATGCTAGGGCTAGCTTTGCCTGTGGAACACATTCAAGGCCAGCCTGGTCTACACAAAAATATATCTTTCGAAACAAAAGAAAGAAAAGAAAAAAAAAGGTTAAAAGATACTGAGCTCAAGTATTTGAAGTGTAAGACAATGTATGTCCCGAGTTAAGTTTCTCCCCTTTTTTCTGAGACTTAGAGACTCTGTCCAAATAATTCCATCCATCCCGCTCAGATCAGCAAGGCTTCTGGACCACTCTGGTGGCACACAGATGCCACCCGACATAGACGGGACGGGAACTGAACACCAAACTGACTGATGGTGAACAGAAAAAATCCTGACTCTTTCTCTGGATTTTAACATCTGTGGTTATTTAAAAACATCACAACCTGGGAGACCAAAATGGAGTAAGGGTTCTATATAGAAGCTGCAAATAAAGACTTATTCCAACATTAAAAAGTTTAATTAAAAAAAAATCTCATTACTGAAGTATTTGTTCCCACTCCCCTTTCTGGAAGCTTTCACTTCGGGGGAGTTGACAAGCCCAGAGCGTTCATTAATGGAGCCTGTGGCTTCCACTTGTGATTGGAGCAGGTGCAAGGTGCCCCCTGACTCCTCCAACTGAGGCTGAGCAGACGACATCAATAAAGCCTTGTGTGGATTCCATGGAGGCCAGAGAAAGAATGAGATCACGTCCAAGGCCCGAGGCAGATGTGCACCCTCCTTCCAGGGCTCCACAAACTTCCTTCAGCTCTTCAACACAGTGCGCAAATGTCATCTCTGAAGCCACACGTCTCCCCGAAGCCTTTAGGCTTCCGTCTCTGTAGTCTTGCGTGATTAAATATGTCTGTGAGTATGCATGTGTGCAGTTTTCAGAACTGAGGGCTTGGTATTTCAAGTCCTGGTCTCAGGTGTGTGCATTCTTACTGACTCAGCCTCGTTGGCACTTTTCTGTGGCACTAAACATTGCATTCGGAATCTGATGGACTAGGTGCTCACCTGCCGGGTGAACATCATACAGTCATGTGCATGCAAACATGCATGGATGTATGCATATGCAAAGACAGGCACAAACACGATGCATCCACATGCATGTTCACACACGTGATATCCACATGTGTACATGTGTGTGTATCCACACATGTGTGTATGTGTATACATACAACCTAGGGCGTCTGGTTGCTTTGGCTTTTGATGAGGGACTCCTTGATTATTTTCTCAGCTCTCCTTGCTGCTGGCTCAGGCGCTGCCTTGCACAATTCCCAGGGTGCTCCAGGTGTTCACATGTTGGCTGTCTGTATCTGTGCACATGACTGGCAGGGTGATGACATTCCAGGCAGAGTTCTGTAAATACGTGCGATCTTGTGGTCCCTCCCTGGTACATTTTGAATGCACAGCCTACCTAGAAACAAATGGCCTGCTGAGTAGCATGTTGGGAGATTTTCGCTTTATAAGGCTGAGCTGAGAATAGCAGCGTAAGCAGGGGCCCTAGAGAGGAAAAACAAAACGAAAACCTTTGTGTTTGTTCATCAGCAGGAATTGAATGTGACCTGTCCCCCAGCAGCTCTTGTGTTTGAACACCTGGTCCACAGCTGGTGGTGGTGTTTTGGGAGGTTGTCGGAATTGTTTAGTGACGGACTTAGGGTTCACGGGGGAGAGTCTGATGAAGACGCTGTGAAGTTTTTCCAGAAGGTACTAGCTGTCCCTTGTCCCCAAGTCTTGGCCTGCGTGGAGAACGTCCTCTTCTCAGGCCTTAGAGATGGCATCTCCCTCCCCACAGGACCTGTGTGGCTGAACCCAGACATTGAATTCCGGGTTTTATCTAACCCTCTCTGAAATGGGACAGAATGAAAGTTCAGAGCTGGTAGCTCTCTATGTAGCTATTTAGTTAGTCCTTCCCTGCATCAGACCCTCCTTTTTTAGCAAGGTAAGTGTCATGGGGCTTACCTGATGAGTGTGGGCCGTGCGTGTCACTGAACACAAGCCTCTCTGTCCCCGGAGGGGCCTTGAGGAAGAGGACAGGCTGCCTGGGAACAGATGTCAGGCCTTGACCGTGTAGTCCCTTCTGATGGGTAAGAGAGCCAGAAGCGGGCATGCCCCTCTTCCTCACCATCCTGACTGTAGTAAAACTTCTCTCTGTCATAGCCAGAAAAGAATTGTCAGGACAAAGGATCTGTGTACCCATATATGGGGTCCTACATGCCTCCTGCTTCCCTAGCCCATCCAGGAAACCCTGGGGCAGCTACATGTGTGTTTTAGCGGTCAGACCCAGTGATGCTGGTGGAGAAGTCTGTAGAAGTGGTCTCACCATGTGCCCAGGGCTTCCAATTGCAGCTGGGTTGTGACATGGGGCAGTCATCCTTCTCTGGATGTCCTCCAACGGGGAGTTGAGTTCTTTTCTTGTGCCTGTGTGTCTCCCTCTGTGTGTCTGTGCATGTGCCGGTGGCTGGGTGTATGTGCGTGTTTTTCTTGTGCCTGTGTGTCTCCCTCTGTGTGTCTGTGCATGTGCCGGTGGCTGGGTGTATGTGCGTGTGGTATCTGCGTTGTGGGGAACACCCTGGCAGGCTCTGGGAACGAAAGCAGCTGTGCAGTTCAAATGCACAGACCTCCGTCTGTGTGCGGGGTGACTTAGCAAGAGAGGAAGTGAGGGGCAGAGGGTGTGGGCACCGGGGGTGACTGCAGATTGTGGGCTTTGTGTTCCGTAGTGAGAGCAAAAGCATGGGAAAAGACTCAGGGCTTGCAGGGTGACAGCTGCTGGGGGAAGTCAAGGCAAGGGCTAAGGACCAGGAGTGGACGCCTCAACTGAGGCCCTTCCTTGTGTGTGCACGCGCATGCGGTGTATGCCATTGCACCCGTGTTCCCCCACCTTCTTAACGCTGCAGCCCTTTGATACAGTCCCTCATGTTGTGGTGGCCTCCAACCAGAAAATTATTGTCATTTCTGCTTCATAACTGTAATTTTTCTACTGTTATGAATTGTAATGTAAATACCTGTGCTTTCTGATGGTCTTAGGCGACGCCCGTGAAAGGGTCGTTCAAACCCCCAAAGGGGTCTAGACCCACAGATTGAGAACTGCTGATTTTTACATGCTTAAGTATGTACCTGGGTCAGGGTGAGGATACCCGTGCCAGGCGTGTCTGCATGTGTCTGCACTTGTGTGTGGAGGCCGGAGGTCAGCGTGAGGTGGTGCTCTTGTCTTTCTTTCTCAGCTACTCTCCCCTTTGGTTTTGTTTGTTTTTGAGATAGGGTCTCTCCCTGACCCTAGACCTCAGCATTGGAAGGCGACAGGCCAGTGAGCTCCAGGGATCTGCTTGTCCCTCTCTTCCTGTTGCTGGGGTGACGGATGTCTATGTGCCTCCCGTAGCTTTCTACATGGGTGTGGAGGATCCAAGGTTGCGTATCAGCCTCTCGCCACCTCCTCAGCCCCCAAGGTTTCATTCTTGTAACAGTAAGAAGCCAAAGGGAAGCACAGCATGAGTTCCCGGGATCAGATCTTGTTCAGGACGGGACCAGACAACAGTGAGCAAGCAGCACGCTCCCAGCACTCAGGTTCTGAAGCATGCCAGCACGAGTCTCCGTGCCGACGGTGCGTGTTTCTGGCCGATGCTCACATGGTGGGGACTGGGTAAAGGGCACAGGTATGACCGTGTGTTTCTGGTCAACGCTCATGGTGGGGGGGCTGGGTAAAGCGCACAGGTATGACTGTGTGTTTCTGGTTGACGCTAATATGGGGGGTGGCTGGGTAAAGTGCACAGGTAGGGCCTCTGCCCACCAGAGTTGAGATTTCTTTACAAATCTTGTCACTCCAAAAATAATTTATCTTATTTTAATTTTTTTTAAAGGAAGCAACCAGAATATCCCATCTCATGGGTACATGGATGCCAGGAATGTTTGTCTCTAAGGTTTGCTATGCGATTAAGTTTTTCCCAAGCTCAGGCCCACCAGACTGGTTCCTACTGGAGATACCTGCTGGGTACAGTCTGCATCGGGTCTCAAGGCTTTCTCTGTGGCAAGGCGGCCCCTCCTTGCTGTCCCGAGTAGTGCTGTGGATTCATGCCTCATGGGTCAATCTTCGGACCCATTAGCACAAAGGGGACCAACGGAGAGCAACTGGAGACTCAGTGGGGCAGTGCCTGGAGACGTTTAAAGCTCCCTTGCCTGTTCTGAAAGGACTTAGAACGGAGCAGACATTTGTTCACGGGGCAGGGGCTGTCTGGGGTCTTTCCATTTCTCCTCGGTCTTGAACTTTGTAAAACATCCCCCCCACTCCTTTCCCTTCTCAAGTTCCATTTTCTGACTGACTTGACCTTACCATTTGTTGAGAGACAAGCCTTTAAAAATGGCAGTGGGGCCAGGAATCTTCCTGGGCCTGTAAATGTTTATGGGATGGAGGCATTGGTTGGTCCTTCCCTGCAGGAGGAAACAATAAATGAAGTGGCTCGCCTCTCCACCGCGGGTACGGTACAACCGTGGGTTGTCTTGGTGGGGGTTGGGTAGTTGGAGAGGAGGGTGTGGAAGGGGAATCCAGGAATATTGGGACCAATGAATGCCGTGGAAACATGGAGGCAGCCTTTGTAGGGAGTATAGGGCTGCTGTGGATGCAGTCTGCACGGTCACCCTTCTCTGTGTACTGTGGGATATTCAGGCATCTTCTAGGCCTGCACACACTAGCTACTAGGACTGCTTATGTCCCAAGCCGTGACACCCTAATGTAAAATCCCAGACCTGGTTCAGCATATTCTGGTTGAGTGGAAGCCACTGGCTCAGGGTGACTCTTCAGAAGCTTAAGAAGTTAACTGTGAGTTTGCAGCAACCAGACTGAGTGGGGATACCACATTCTTGGGAAGACTCTCTTGCTGGCTGTAAGAATGGAATCACTCCTGGACCCTGCCACCTTCCTGAGAGATGCCCCAGCCACTCAGGTGGAGGAAGACACTAACTGACCAGCTATTCTCTTTCTGGAGCCCAAAGTGATGACTCTCTCCCACTCCCTACAGGCTAAAGATGCTTAAATGTGCACCCAGACCTACTGGTCGCCTGGACCCATTCTGGGTCCATTCACGAGCTCTCTTCTAGCTCCCCCAGGAGGAGGCTGGGTGTCAGATAAACAAGATGGGCAAGCCAGCTTCCTACAGGCTCAAAACCCTTCAAAGCAGAGATGCCACCTTAGATCTTGACTGGAGTTGGACCACGGTCTGAAGCTTGGTCTAGCCACTCACCTATTTCTGTACAACCCGTGATTTCAAAACGGTTTGTTCACCTAAAACACGAGTTAAATTGCCAGACATGACAATTAACCCACAGTCCAAGTGTCAGGGATGCTAAGTAAATGTTTTGCTGGCACACAGGCTGGGTGTGTTCTCTGTGTCCATCTCCGATTCATAGTGGCCTTCTAGGGTGTTTTTGTCAGATGTTGTGGTAGTCGAAGCCTGAGCGTCTCCTGCCTGGTGTGCCATGTCGGCCTCTGCAGACTCCTGTGTCTCAGTTGCTAACCCCTCCTGTGAACAGATACCGTCTGGTTGCATCAGCCTTCTTCAGGGACCTCCTCCCCCTTCTCAGAGCACCTCCTTCCTGGTTTGGTGGGACCTATGTCTCCTCTGATGTGAGCCCCCAACCCGCCCCCCAGGGCAGTACTTCACCCCACCAGGTAGTCAGGTCTCTGTGTCCCATCCCTACAGACTTTTTGAAGTTTTCATAAGCAGCCCAGCTCTGAGGTCCATTCCCACCCCTTTGTAGATCCAACACCTTTTCTTTTTTGAGCTCAGGGATTCGGTCCCATCTCTAGAGTTGATTCTGCTGCCGGTACCCTGGGGGCCGGGTTAATAGGAGGAGAGAGGAGATTGGTGCATCCATACTGAGGCCAGGGACCTCAGCTGTGGGCCTCAATGTGGCCTGAGTAGAGGCAAGCATGCAGCCAGGGTCCAGAGGTTGGTGCCTCAGCCCTGCATGTAGGACACAGGATGGAGGCGGCATGCCTGAGCAGAGAGACACTGGCTCAGTCAGACGCTTGCCGGTGTTGACAGGGCACGAAGCAAAGCAGGAAGTTGGCGTTATCACATCGGGCGGATCCTGTCACACTAGAAAGTTATATCTGGACTGATTAAGATCTGTCATTGGTCAGGGCTTTTAAAGAAACAGAACTGGGGACCAGATGGAGGAGCGCCCTGAATAGAGCCTGGTAGCCTCCCCTGAGGTTCCCTGGAAGATGTCACCTTCCTTGACTCCAGTCAAGGTCACAAGGACACATCTTGCTGCAAGTGAGGGTAGAAAGGTGTGCTCTGACCTCTAGCCAGCTGTGCTCATGGAAGACAGAGGGAAGGTTAGACCTGGCTGTCGGGAGCCATGTTGAATGGATTAGAACGTTCTTTCTCTCTTTTGTTTTCTATATTGCATACTTGTAGTTAGGAGGGCATGCGCGTGTGATTGGCTCCACTGTATGTGTGGGAAGCAGAGCCCAAGCTACTTCCAAAGCCTGTGAACACAGCAGTGTGCCACCGTGGATGTATGCAGAGGGCTGCCAGCATTTAATGATTGCTTTGTGTTTATTAGTACTGGGGACAGAACCCAGGGCCTTGAACCTGCTGGCCAGTGCTTCTTCATCTCTGAGCTATGCCCACAGTTCATGGCTACAACTGAACCAGGGTCTCAGCAGTCCACAGACTGCTCGAGGTTTCTCCTTAACTCCCACCCCAAAGATCTGGCCTTGAAGACCCCGCTGAAGTTCAGCATTTGCTGCTAACACGACCAGCAGAATCCTCACAGTGTCCTTCCACAAGGGCAAATATTCTTGATGATGATCCAAGCAGGTCAGAAGTCCCATCCTCCAGGTAGAAGTAGAGCTGGACAGGCCTCCGTCTGGGTCCTGCTCAGGGACGGGTGACAGCTGTCTCCCTGGTCAGAGTGTACACAAGGACAAGATGCCGTGAGGACCATTAGAGTCTGGTCACATCTGATCCTTGGAGGTGGCTCCAGGCCATGTGGACCTGAACCTTAGCAGACCCTGCATCCGTGAGTGGGGTCTAGCCTTGACCCTATGACCCTACTGCTGCTTGTTCCCCTGGAGGATGCTGGGACAAGCCCTGGGTAGTTCTTCTGATGGATGGATGGGGGGCGGGGAGTAGGAGATATTTGTCAGATGCTTTCTGGCCAGCATGTATCTGCTCGATTGTCAGAATTCTCTGAGCATGGACATCATGGCTCCATAATGAGTACCTGTGTTGGGAGGAATCAGTGTTGAGAAAGGGCACACTGGGCCAGCACCTGCTGAGCCCTGGAGAGGATGCAGGGTCTGTTCAACAAAGGCCCACAGCACTGTCTGTAGACAGAGCGTAAGCCCTCCCCGCCTAGTCTGCTACCTGGCCTACTGGAGCAAACATGGCTGCTCACAACAACTCTTGATTATAGCATAGGCCTCCACCCCACCCACCCCACCCCCTCTGCTTGCTCAGCTTCCCTTGCAGCTTGAACCAGCCTTGGGCTGTTATTCTAATTAGCAGACACAACAGGAAACCTGCTGGTTGTACAGCGGGCTGGGGGGGGCGGTGGTTCAGAAAAATATTTTGCTTCCCACCGAGTGACTGCTTAGCAAACAAAACTTCGTAGTCTTCCTTTCCTTGCCTTGAGTGTGGTTCTATGGAGACGGGGTGCTTGGTGTGGGGACAGCTCTTTTGTGACCACAAGACCCGAGGATTAAAAGCCGTTGTGCTAACAGTGGCAAAGTGAGAAAGACAAAAGTGACTCGAGTTATTGATGTGGCTGAACTTCCAAACTTAACCAGAACTTTTGGAGAGAGACTTGCAGCTTGGTCACATGCTCTGCCATGACTCAGTTACTTTAGCAGGTAGATAGGAGGCAGGAAGTCAGACTCTGGTCCCCTGTGGCTGTGCTGCAGATACTGGGGTGTTGGGCCTGCTCCTTGGTTGCGGCTGGGTTAGCCATCATAATAACAATCAAGTTTCCTTGTGCCCCATTATCCTCTTGGTTACCGTCTTGGTTCATAGTGTCTTAGGTTTGTAACATATACCCAGGGACACTTGGAGCAATGGATGACATGTAGGGGTGCCCCTTTCTGCCCTGGAGCCCCATGTTCTCACACCCAGGGGTCATCACGATTTGCCACTAAACATGTAAATTTATCAGTCTGTTCTTCCGTGGCAGATTGCAGGAGCCCTGCATGGAAAGGACCCGACTTGGAGCAGTATGAGCCTGTCAGTGACTTGGCATGTGTGTGAGGGAGGAAGAGTTCCTCAAATCCGGGGTGGGTCCACAGGGTTTCACCGTGAAGCCTGGGCTGGCCTGGACTCAACAGAGATCTCTCTGCCTCTGCCTGGCGTGCTGGCATGTGTGCCCCATCATGCCAGACTTCACAGGCAGTTTTTAAAGGGCTTTGGTAGTTCAGACCAGGAGTTTGAGCACCATTTGTTCAAAATGTGAGCCTGAGACAGTGAGGGCCTTAAAGATTTCCAGTTCCCACCAAACGGTTTCCAGTCATCTCTGGCACCAGCCTTTCTCCTGGAGCAAAGTGGGGCACTCAGTTCTTCATGATTGGTCAGTCAGCTCTACGGAAGACTCTTATTTTGAAGGGGAGACGGAGCCTGTTCTTCTCCGAGACACCTGCATCTCTGGGGCTAATGAGTTTAGCCTGATAGAACCCAGACCCCAGGAAGGATTATAAATTCTCATGTGATTTGATTTGTTGCTGAATACCTGAAAGCAGCTGTGCCTGCCCAGCTGACCCTGCAGCCCCAGCTGCCCAAGAGGGGGGGTCCGTATGGGTCTCCCCTGGCCCAATGGGGAAAGAGGAGGCAACAGATCCACTCCCACCTGGCTGCTGGGCCTGGGCCCCTGCTGGGCAGGCTGTTGAACAGGGGCCTGGTTCTGCCACATTGTACGCTGGCCTCTGTTGTCTGCACTTTTCATTACAGTCCCACAAGTAGGGGCCTCTGTGCGGCTTTGTGTCCCGAGGCGTGGGGGGGGGCGTGCTGAGCCTTATAGAGATGGACGAACTTGTCCTGAGTCCCTGTCAGTGGTTGGCAGAGGCTGTGTCCTGTTGGACATTCAGGCCCCTGGGATCGCACCCATCTTTCTTCCTGAGCGGACTGAGGTCAGAAGAGTTTTCCTGGGCACCCAGAGAAGCTGCTGAGCGCCTGGCAGAGGAGCGGTAGGTGGGGCAGAAGTGAGCTGAAGAGCCATGGCAGCCATCTTTGAAGACCTTTGAATGTACTGGAGGCTCCACAGATGTCGTGTATCCCAGTGGTTGTCCCTGGCAACATCGTCCCAACCCCAGAGCCTGTTCAGCCATCAGCATCTAGCAGGGGCAGTCTTGACCCTCCCCTGGCCTGGGTCCTCAGATCTGGAGCAAAAGCCGTGTGCCAAGATTGTGGAGCCAGGACTCATCCTAGCTCTGGGCCACAGTGGGGACTAGCGTTTGGTTTCTGCAGCAGACAGCACATGGGCAGCAGTGTGCCAGACCAGAAGAGATGGAGGCCACGAGAGGGTGGTGATGAGCTGGGCCTGCCAGGCTGATTCCTGCCGACTGGGAAGAGGCCCGGGGCCAAGGGCCAGGTGGGTCCGGAGCAGAGCCCTGCATGTGTCACCTGGACACGTCTGACCACTGTGCCCATAATGACATTAGCCACATGTGTACTGTGAGCATCTGCTTTGAGGGACCCTGTGACCTCAGCAGGGGTCTTCCTGCAGGCAGAACCAGGAACATCAGTTTCCAGGGTCCCTGAAACCCCACACATAAGCCCCAGGCTCTGGAATGGATGTGTGTGTGTGTGTGTGTGTGTGTGTGTGTGTGTACGTGTACACTCATGCACATTAATGTGCATGTGTATGCAGGTGCATGTGGAGGCCAGAGATTAATGTCAAGTGTGGATTTTTATCCGTCTTACATTTTGGGGCAGGGTCTCCACCGAACCCAGAGGTCGTCAATTCAGCTAGTCTGGTTGGCCAGCGAGCCTCAGGGATCCTCCCGTCTCTGTCTTCCCAGCACTGGGATACAGATGTGTGCTGTCCTGCCTGGAATTTATGTGGGTGCTGGGGATCCAAGCCCGTACCCTCATGCTTCCGTCACAGGCCCTTCCGTGGAATTCTGCTGCCCATCGGCCGTCTCACCTTCAACCACCCTTCTTTGAAGATCGCCATCCTGTTACCCCACACAGGCCCTCCTTCCCACTTTGCATCAACCCTACACAAGCTGGATGACTCGGAGCAGGTGGTGGCTGAGTCGTGCGGATCCACAGGGCTTTCCACCCTGCTGCACACGTTCGTCGGGCGGGGAGTCCACAGGCCACAAGTAGCTGCTTATGTTTAAATTAACTATAACAACAAAAGCAAAGCACCCAGCCACAGTGGCCACATCTCAAGGGCCCAGTGGCCACATGTGGTCCGAGGCTACTGCCGTGGGCAGTGCCCGTGGACAGAGGCCCATCCTGAGCCATGTGTAGATCAAAGTTGGTGGGATGCTGGCAAGATTGGATGACATGACCTAATGGAAGAGAAAGGGGACTTCAGAGTGATGAAAGGCATTGGGGTCCCACCCAGCTGGCTGACAGCCCAGATGGGGACCAAGTCCAGCACCCTTGACCTCTTGAGGTCTGGTTAGCTCAGAGCCTCTCAACACTTCAGGATAACATCTGGGAGGCATTGTGGAATGAGCCTGCAATCCTAGCACTTGAGAAGTGGAGACAGGAGGGTCAGAAGTTCAAGGTTATCCTTAGCTACACAGAAAGTTCAAAGCAAATAAGAAACCACATCTCAGAAAGTCAGAAAAGGGCTTACGGGTGTAGCTCAGTGGTAGAGGGCTTGCCTAGGATGTCTAAGGCCCGGGTTTAATCCATGTCTTTGCAACAGATTAATAAACAAAGAAGAAAGAAAAGGGAAAAAAGTGAGATGGACCTTAGCATTTTGTTAGGCTCTCCTTGAACCTGTAGGGGCAAGTGACCCTCTTACCAGAGCTTTCCCAGTAACCAGGAGCCCAGGCCCGAGCCACCATTAATCCCCTCATGTATTTCTGCATTGCAAGGCTATGCAGTGCATTGTGGGGTGTGGCAACATCATGGCCCCAACATCATGGCAGTTACTACCAGACTCTAGTAACTGCACCCATCTGTATGACACCCACAGATGTATCACGTGCTGCTTAGAGTGGCTGAGTGCAGAGGGGTCTGGGACAAAGCTGCCCCGACTGGGAGAGCCTGACTTAGTGGGACGCTGCCATGATTTCTGTTGTTTTCTCTGTTTTTCAGTTATTTGAGGATGGGACTGGGATCAGATAGCCCTGGATATCCGAGTCCTCGCCCTGGGGATGTGAATGATAGGTCAAAGCTAACTATTGGCTTGTGGAGTACAGAAGGCCCTAGACTCATGGGACATCTCTGCTCTCAGGTCTTTTCACTCTGGGTCTTTTTAGGCAAATAACTGGCTCGGCCCTGGCGAGATAATTAGACCCATCTTTCCCTCTTCTCCACCCCAGCCCAAACCCTCGGCTTCACCCTGTTTACAATGGTGACATTGTTCAAGCTGTGCTGCACACATGTGGACACTACAGTGTTTAATCTTGCAGCAGAGACCCCGTTTCTCAGCCTTGTTTCCATCCCCGTGTCTCCGTAGCTGAGAAAGACACCCCCACCCCTGCCAATGCCAAAGCAGCCCTATGCTCAGGAGGGAGGCTGAGCCTCCTAAGACCCCATTGGAGAGCTGGTGTGGGGACTCTGGAGGCCTGACTGTCACTACACATACTTGGATGAAGTTCCAGAGCTAAGTGGCAGCGAGTTGGACGTGAATCTGTGGGGAATGCCAAGGGCTCTGTGCGCATTTGGCTCAGGTGCCTCCCCAGGACAGGGTTGGCAGTGGTTCAGAGTGATGGGGGCTCGGTCCTGACCTGTGGACCTCCAGGTCTCTGTGGCTGTAGATAACCAGTGACTTTATACTGAGCCTCAGTCTCTTCAGTTGTGAGACAAACCTCCCGTGGAGTAGGGCTCTCATAAGGATCAAGGCTGTAACGTGTAGGACAGGATGGGTCATCTAGGCCAGTGAGCGGGTGTGTGTGTGTGTGGGGGGGTGGGTGGGTGGTGTGTGTGTGATGTGCATATGGTAGTGTGTGTTGTGTGTGTGGGGCGTGTGATATAGGTTTGTATAGTGTGTGTGCTGTGTGTGTTATGTGTGGGGTATATGGGGTGTAAGGGTGTGTGATGTGGGTGTGGTGTGTGTGTGTATGCGGTGAGGTGTGTATTGAGACGGGAGGTCAACCTGAGGTATCATGTCTTAGAAGCTGTCCATTGTCTTTTTCTGTCCTGCTAGCTCCCAAATAATGACACACAAACTTATTAATTATGAAAGCTCGGCCGATAGCTTAGACTTCTTCTAACTAGTTCTTATAACTTAAATTAGCCCATATCTTTTCATCTGTGTTCTTTTACATGGCTTGGCTACCTTTACCTGGTAAAGCCCATGCTGTTGGCTCCGCGACACTGATGTCTCTCTCGTGCCTCTGCCTTCTTCCCAGCATCCTCTCTGCCTCACAAATCCTGCCTAGCTGGTGGCCACTTCGCTTTTTATTAAACCGGTCAGAGTGACACATCTCCACAGTGTACAAAAAGATTATTCCACCCCAGTTCATCTTATTTTTTATGACAAAGTCTCTCACTGTGACCCGAAGCTCAGCAATTAAGCACGGCTGGCCGGCCACCTGTCTGCAGCCCCCCTTCCATTGCTGGGGTTACAGGTGGTGCCACAATGCCTGCCTTTTCACGTGGGTTCTGGGGACTGAACTCATATCACCATGCTTTTCCGGCAAGTGCTTCACCATCTTTCCCAACTGAGAGGGCTCATAAAACAGTGGCTGTCCACCTTGCAGCCATCTCTGGTGACGCATGGAGACACCGGGGCACAGTGCACTGCTGAGAAAATGGGCAGCTGCTGTGGCTGACAGTGGTCAGCTGCAGTTCCCCTTGAGAGAAGACGGAATTAGTATATTGTTCAGCCGTTTTTCTTGGTCTCTTCCCAAAAGAATTCAAAGTAATGTCTCCAGGGACTGCCTATACGTCTACACCGACAGTGGCATTTGTCACATCAGCGGGAAGGGAAGCAACCCAAATTCCACAGGAGGATGAAGAGATAACAGGATGTCATCTATTCATACGATGGAATATTATTTGTCCTTGAAAAGGGACATCCTGATGCCTGTTATAACCTTGATGAATCTCAAGGACATTGCTGAGTGAAATGCCCAGTTGCAGGACAGATTCTGATAGGAGGTCCATGGGGGAACGCAGTTCACAATGACAAAACGTACCTGGTGGTCTCTAGTGCTGGGTAGTGGCTACTAAAGTGAGCGTTTACTGGGGACAGAATTTCACCTTTTCCAGATGAACATTCTAGAGACAGCGGAGTGTAAATGTGTCTTCAACGACTGACTGACGTGGGCGCAGGTGGCAAGGTGAGGCAGTATGTTGTCACCCACCTTTCCCCAGGTGAGCATTAAAGTTCAGCAGCTGTTGAGGACAAAGGAATGGCTCAGCAGTTAAGAGCACTTGCTACTCTGCCAGAGAATCCAGAGTTCGGTTCCCAGCACCCACATCAGTTGGTTCACACAACACCTGTCGCTCCAACTCCAGGGGATTCAACACCTTCAACACCTTGGTCTCGCATAGGCACACACACATATGGCATGCATTCACACGAGATCCTGGTCTTGCACAGGCATACGTAGGCACACACACATATGGCATGCGTTCACACACACACACCTAAAAATAATAATAAATCTTAAAGATCATCTAGGGGCTTTGATGTTGCCTGGCTTAGAGACCACATTGGCGAAGACAGGAAGACCCTATGGGCTCCACCCACTTCTTTCTGGTACCACCCAGCTGGATCTCGAATCCAAGCATGGGCCTCCGTGTGCGCTGCGTTGATTGATGTGATTTGAAAAACTGTTTCCATGAAAACCTGTCTCCTCCCTCCCCCAGCAATGAGGACGTCCTGGCCTCTCTGGAATGGCACTGCCCTGTCAGTGGGGACACGCTTTCGCAGGGTTTCAGGATCACTCAGTTTACCATGCATCTCCGGTGCTTTTTCCTTTAATCTGCCCTTCCTAGATACCCGCCCCACTGCTCGCTTTGTTTGCAGTTTAGGATGAGAGTTCTCAGCTTCCAGCTCCAGCCACTGCGCCTGCCTGCTGCCATCCTTCCTCACCCACCTCCACCATGACTCAAGTGATGGACTCTAACCCTCTGGGGCCATAAGCTCAAACATACCCTTCTGGCGTTACCATAGTTCTGAGGTCTTCATGGCAGCAACAGAAAAGTAACTACTACAGTGTCCCTTTTGTTTCTTGATTTGTGTTGCTTCATGATTCTTTCTTTGCTAAGTGACCCTGTGATGTAAACACCCAGAGGGACATCCTGTTGTCTCCACTGATGGCTGTTCTCCTGCCTCATTGTTTAGAGGCCCCATGACAGTGGCAGACACTGTTTGTCTGCCTAAGGGCCACCCGCTATGGCTGCCAGGCCATTACTGTTGCTCTCTGAGGACACAGAGACTTAAGGAGGACAGGTCACATGACCCGGGACGCAGAGCTGAGTGACACAGTGAAGACCAAGACCCCAGGTCTCAGAGAGCAGAGGGCAAAAGCCTAGGGCTCAGAGTTCCACAGTCACCCATTTTGTGCTGTGGATAAGCTAATCGGCCTCCCTGAACCCCAGTTTTCTCATCTGCAAAACAGGGATCCCTCCAACCTCACAGGTTCCCCCCTAGACAACGGCCAAAGCTGTGTATCGTGGGGGCATCTCCGAGCACTAACAAGACATGCGCCTTCTGCATCTCTGGCTTCTTCAGCCATTTTTGGCTGTGAGAGAGGTCCCACTCTGCTGTCTTCTTTTCTGGCTGATCCTTTTGTTTGCCAGTGGCGCTGTTCTGAAGCCCGCTGCAGGGTTGGTGGTGGGGGCTCAGGGCTAAAGAGTTTGGGGACTGACTTCACTTTAGCTGGGAGCCCACAGTGCTCCTGGGCAGACACAGGATGGGTCTCCTTGCTGAGGCTGGAAGCATCAGCGGTCCAGGAGAATACGGCCCACTCCATGAGCGGAGGGGAGAGGAGGGGAGAGGAGGGGAGGAAAGAAGGTTGGAAATCATGATGAGGGCCATCTCTCCACAACTGCAGGGGTGGAGCCGCAGACAGGGATGGGACCAGGAACACTCTCCTGACCTCCAGGGCACTGCTGGAACCTAAGCAGAAGCTCCCATGATAGCCGGATCCCATCTGTAGGCAAAGTCACCCAAACTCAACTGTGCAGCTGGGGAGAAGACAGGATGGAAGGGAGGACATAAAGAGAGCCACCCATGAGCCTTAGGATGAGAAGGGAAGAGGTGCAGCCAGGCGACTGTGGGGGTTCTGCTGGAGCAGACAGGGAGCAGGGTTGTTTGGTCAAGGTGACAAAGTGTCAGGAGACAGCTGGGCTTGACTAGGGTGATTTATGAACGACTTGGGGACTGACTTGTCATTGGTCTGTGAGACCTACAACTGGAGGTATCAAAGAGAGGACCTGTGTGCATGAGCAGGAGGCTGGGGGAGACAGTCAGGTATGAGAGAAAGCCACATACGCGTCAGGGTTGTTTATATGCAGAGAGTTGTCTCCATGTTGGAGCCATTAGCATGTAGGCGGTCGTCTGTAGGTGGGCTCATTTGCATGCAGGGAGCCATCTGCCTGTGGGCTGTAACCATGTTCTGGGTAGATGAGCTCTCCCTGGGGAGGCGGCAGAGTGTGAGGAGACCAAGCCTGAGTCAGGGAATGCCTGCAAGGCAGACAGAATTGAGATCCGAGAAGGATGGTTGGGGAGTCAGAAGACCCCTAACAGTTCCTGGTGAAGTAGAAAAGAAAGGGTAGCCTTCAAATGCTGGGGTCACATGCTGAATGCTACCTCCTGGAGGCCAGCAAGGCTGTGGATGGCCATTTATGTCCCAGCTGGTTACTGTGTGGTCATTAGCAACTTTGCTGGGGTGGAGATGCTGTTGGGGTGTTCCCTGAGGTGAACAGATGGGTGTAGGTACTGGCTGTTCACTGTTCACCTCCTGAGCCTCAGGCCCCCTGTGGTGTCATCTTTCCCTGTCCCCTTCACAGGACTGTCCTCCTGTAGCTCATGTTCCATGTACACCTTGAACAACTCTCACTGGCTCACACTTTGGGAAAAGAGTATTGTCTTAGTTAGGGTTTCAGTTGCTGTGAAGACACCATGACCTTTTATAAAGGAAACTTTTATAAAGGAAAATGTTTAATTGGGTGGCTTACAGTTTCAGAGTTTCATCCATTGTCATCATGGCAGGACATGGCAGCATGCATATGTGGTTCATGCACACACTACATACATGTAATGGTACAATGCGACATCTGTTAAACAGGCAGAGAACTCACCCCACCGAACTGTCCTCACTGTTGCTGTAGACATATGTGGTGGTGATGGTCCTGGATTTGGTAGGTCCTGGTTTAAATCCTGGCAGTGTGACTCCAGGCAGGCTGTTTGACACCCTTGAGTCTCGGGTGCGTGCTTGGCCATTGCTACATTATGCTCCCTTCCTCGGGTAGCTCGGGCACGCTGCTGGTTAACTTTACCTGTCCATCAACACCGCCTAGAATCACCTGGGACATTGAGAAATGGTCTAGATCAGGTTGGCCTCTGAGCATGCCTGTGGAGGACTATCTTGATTGCTAATTATTGTGAAAAGACCAAGTCCTCTATGGGTGTTGGCATCCTGTAGGCAGTCAGGCCCTGGCTGTGTAAGAACGAGGAAAGCTGGCCAGCTCACAGACAGCACGGGTACATTCATTCTTTCTGCTCTTGCCTGTGACAAGGACCCGTGAGCCAAACAGACCCTACCTCCCCTTAAGCTGCTTTGTGACAGGGTGTATTATCACAGTAACAGACATGAATGAGAGTGGGCTGAGAGGATCTGGCAGACGACAGGATCGACCTGGGGCTTTCTGCCTTGTGTCCTGGTCCTGGGGTCACCTCCTCAGGCTCTCTTGGTATCCAGGAGACTGCCAGGATCTCAGCAGCTTATTTTCTTCCCTCTTAGGGACTGGTGGCATCTCTGATGCCTCTGTCATGCTGGCTTGCCTTTCCCATGTGCTGGCGTGGAAGGGATGGGCTCCTTGTGCTCCAGAGGACAGGAGAGTCGACACCAGGAGGCGTGCAGAGGGTTTCTAGAGAGTTCTCTCTGACCAACTCTTGATCTCTTTTGGTTCACGGTGGGCTACGAGCCACATGGTGTGGCTTCTCTTCCCATTTTTGAGGTGCCTTTGTGTCAGTGATTGAACTCTCTCATGATGGTAACATTTACACCATAGGAATTGGCAAACCCTGCCGAGAGCTGGTCATAACACAAGCCGACCATGGCCAGACATCTCTAATTTTTAAAAGGATCCACCATCATTCTTCTATGCCGCCCAGGGCTGAGAACCCCTGTCCTACGCTGTTCTAGGACAGGCCTACCAAGATGCATGTTCTCACCAGTAGCAGTTGTCTGCCATAACATCATCCGTCTCTTGTGTGACTTTTAGGTCCCTCACATCACAGCCCCATTTTCTGCATGGCAACACGGAGCTTCAGGTGAGGTATCGGGACTCTTCACTGCCTTAGTGCTGATTAGTGGCTGAGGCTGGATTCGAACCCAGTCCCGAGCTTCTAGGATTTGGGGCTGGTGTGGTTGTTGCTGTGCTCAGTGCTTTAGTTTCCCCAGCAAATTAGATACAGAGTCATGCTCTTGTTGCTCAAGATGTCCCTAGGGTCTGGGCCTGTGACCATCCGATCCACAGGGTGTCTACATGGGATGTGAGGTTTGCACAAAGATTCCCTAAGGCAGTGTCCACCCAGCTCAGGTCAATTGCACAGACAGAGATGAACCAGATACTAAACGTCTTCGGTGCTGATGTGCTTTCTTCCCCTCCAGTGGAACACGACAAGGAATTCTTCCACCCCCGCTACCACCATCGGGAGTTCCGGTTCGATCTTTCCAAGATCCCCGAGGGGGAAGCGGTGACTGCAGCTGAGTTCCGGATCTATAAGGACTACATCCGGGAGCGCTTTGACAACGAGACCTTCCAGATCAGAGTCTACCAGGTGCTCCAGGAGCACTCAGGCAGGTAGGTTCAAGTCTACGAGATGCTCCAGGAGCACTCAGGGAGGTAGGTTCGAGTCTACCAGGTGCTCCAGGAGCACCCAGCCAGGTAGGTTCTGCCTCCATGTGGGAGTGGGGTGCTGAGCTTCCCTATGCTGCAGAGGAAGGAGTGGGTGAGAGGCAGAGGGTGGGGCCAGGAACAGTCCTGGTGGCCTCCACTATTGTGCCCTACACCAGATGATTGTCTTAAGGTGTGTGGTGTGTGCATATTCTTTCAAACTACGACCCTACACAAACTTGGTCAGGGATATCGGGAGACCAGGAAGCCTAGAAGCCCGGGGCTGTGCTTCCCTAGACAGGCCTACATGAATGGTCTAGGTTTGGTGGTGTGTTGAGGGGGAGGGGAGGGAGGGCTGGTGTTGATGGTCCTTCCGCTCAGCTCTGAGCCCAGGGTGATGTCAGATCACCAATAAAAATGACAATTTATAATCAAATGCTCTAAGGGGAGCGGGGGAAAAAAAGAAAAAAACAAAACCAAAACAAACAAACCAAAAGCAAACAGCTGGAGAAGTCTTGGCTGTCCAAGAGTTGCTAGGTCAGGGAACAAAAGTTTGTTTCGAAAGCACTTCTGGGGCCCCGAGAAAAGTAAAGAGCTCAGAGATGATGGGGGGCTGCCCCTCACGTACATCCCAAAGTTGCTTTGCAGTTGAGGTTGCTTTTCTCTGTGGCCAGGCCTTTGTGTTCTGAGGCTGTGGGCTTCTGTCGCCCCCGCAGACATGGTGGCACAGAAGTTCGGGGGAGAATCTTCAGCTAGGACGGGAACAGGGACGAGGGAAGCCTGGTCCGGGCACCGCGGCCGGCACTGCTGTCGGGCAGCTCGTCTTGGTGGCTGAGGAACCAGCTTCTGTGCTGTGTCTCTGGTGGCTCACACCCATGTGTCACTTCAGAGAGACACTAGCTCTCGAAAGTAAGGAGTCTGCTGTGAAATGGGCACGATCGAAGTGTCCTAAGCACCGAGAAGGCCAGCCATGGGGACCCGTCCCAGCTTTGGGAACTGGAGGGCAAACTTCTGAAGAACTCTCTGGTAATAGTTTGGTTTTGAACTGAATCTGGTGCTACTCAGCTACCCAGAAGGATTAGGATGTCTTGGTGATGCCCTGTCTCACACTGAAAAGTAAAATAAGGTCTGGGGACGTAGCTCAGTGGTAGAGGGCTTGCCTAGAACCCACAAGGCCTTGGGTTCCATCCTCAGTGCAACAAGGAAGGAAAAAATAGTTTGATGGACGGACAGACGCATGGAATAAGGCTGAAGAGAGAAGCAGAGGCAACTGGGGTTTAGGCTTCCTCTCACCACTGAGTCCTCAGTCCCTTCCCCAGGGGGCCTCTTCAGCTCGGTTTCTCTTTGCATGGAGTAGCCCACCGTCCACTGTCTCCTGCTTCTAGGTGGGGGCAATTTTCTCAACACCTCTCCGTCCTGAGTGTTTCGGACCCACACAGTTCCACGGGATAGAATGTGTTGTGCTGAGGGTCTCATATGTCTGTTGCCCAGGAGTGTGAAGTAGCCTTTGTCCTGCTGCTGTGGGCAGTACTGTGGATGGCTCTCAGGAACAACTGGAAGATGTCCGTTCTCTCTTGATGTGTGGGTGACAGGGACCAAGCTCAGGTGGTCAGCCTTGGCGGCAAGCACCTTTGCCCACTGAGCTGTCTTGTCTCCCCACCCTCTGGCTTTTTCTTTACCCGGGTTCTGGGAGATCAAAATCAGGTCCTCGTGCTTTCGAGGTAAGCCTCTTCCTGACAAGCCACCTTCCAGCCCTGCTGTATCTTCCCGGAAGCATGTCTGCCTGAAGTTCCAGAACTGTGGCTGGGTTGTATACAAATGTGTACATGCTCACCCACACACCCGCACACCCACACACGGCCTTCCCAAATGTCGCTGAGCTTCCACCACCGGCCAGGGAGAAGAGGGCTGGTCTCCATGCATTCAGGAAGGCCTCTTACCAAACTGTTTTGATCTTTGTCCCTCTGATGGGTGGCAGATGGCGTCCTGGTGTGGCCTTAATTTATGTTTACAGCCCCCACTGCCCTCCACCAAGCTCTACCCTGCATGACTTTCTTGCTCTAGAGGTCGGCAGTGAATGAGAGGGCGGGACTAGGAAGGAGCTAGGGTTCCTGGGGGCAGAAGGCAGTTGTGTAGATCGACTTCGAATCTTCCCAGACACAGGTGTCCTGTGGGTCTTACGTTGGTCCCCAGGCCCAGCCTCATTCAGAGGATGTGGCCCATTTTCTGGAGTTCCAAGCACCTGCTGTGTCCTTGGGAACATTGTCACTCCAGGGACTCCTTGTTTACAGTGCCACTTGGAATCACGTTCAGGTTTCCACGTAAACTGGGCAAGTGCTCTATCACTGAGCCACCCACCCCAGGCCATCAAGACTCTTAGCCAGACCACGTGTTTGATCTTTCTTGAAGGTGGATGGCTTAAAGAAGGCACATACTCAGCGGTTATTTGCCAACAAGTGGGGCCGCCACCTGTGCCCAGGGCTCTTGGCTGGTCTCCCAACCTGCCTCTCAGAATGCCTCATCGAAAGGTCCAACTTTGGGAATGTAGTGGCAGCTACTGAGTCCTGCTTAGCCCACCTGGGATGGCTGACTGGTCATGGCCATACACACCCTCTTCTCCCATCTCTCCCTGCGGGAATATGTGCCCTCCTGGTGGCTGAGGGCCATTTGGTCTGCAGGGCACCTCTTACCTGTGCAGAACTGGCTTCCTGATACCACAGCTTTTCATGCTGCTTCTCCAGAGGAGGGAGCGTCACTGGCCCGTGCCTGTGCATACCTTCTGTTTCCAGTGTTGGAAGGGGATGGAGGCCCAGAGACCCGCAAGCCCTGCCAGGCGGTGTTCGTGGAAGTCAAGGCCACACCACTGACGAAACAATGGGTGCTGTGACTTATTTGTCAGCTATGTTTGTGTGCACATATGTCTGGTACCAGTCTCAGAGATCAGGTAGTGGGAATAAATGGGGGTGTCCGTGAGAGCCTGAATGCCATGTAAAGCTCTGGTTGGGGTGCATCTGGTTGGGGTGCATCCGACTATAATGAAGTCCCACAAACAGGGTGGCCCAGAACCTTAGGACTGGAATCTCCTGCAGGCTGGAACTTCAGAGTTAGACTCAGTGGGGCCTGGCCCCTCTGAAACCTGCGTGTGTGTGTGTTGGGGGGGTATGCGTGTGTACGTGTGTGGTGTGTGTATGTGTGTATGCATGCCTGTATGCGAATGTGTTCTTCTTGAAGTGTCCTGAGGTGGCTGTCAGCTGCTGGTGCTTTCAGATTCAGTCTCCGCTCAGCATGACCCCAGCTGTTCTCACCTGGGTTCCTCCCCCCACCCCCCCGCCCCCGCATCTCCTCCAGCAGGAGAGGGCCCACTTCACTCTACTCTGACCGTGTCTGCACATGTCTACAGAAACACTGGTTCTGAATGAGGTTGATTTTGTTGACAGATCTGTGGGTTAGGACTGGAATCTCCTCTGTTTTGGGGTACAGTTTGTTCTACTCATCACAGGATGACGAGGAACAAGCGAAGAACGAAGGGAAGGGCTTGGAGCTGCTGGGGAAGGTGGTGGGATAATGGGTATCTGTTAGGCAGTCACCAATGTCCTGCTGAACTGAGGATGTTTGAGTGACAGACTCTCAATAGAGGGCAGGGGAAGAGTGTCTGTGGGGGAGCCACAGGGTCCTGTGGTCACGTGAGGCAGGAAGGAGAGAACTGCCGCTGCTGAGATGGGATGATCCTCTTGGGTCTAGCATAGAAGACAGCCTTTGTGTGTCTTCTCCCTTCCACTCCTGAGACTCGGTGATGGATCCACCGTTTTGGGGAGGCGACGAGGTATGGGTTGCCAGAGTTGACAGAGGGACACATGGTGTAGGAGTTTCCCTGACATGGGTGATGTGTTGCTGAGGGCCTGCCTCTGGGAGCAGGGGAGTCCCTGCTAGGCAGAGGAGGGGACACAGAGCAGGTGGGAGTGAATGGCCTGGAGGGAGCAGAGTTGATTAACAGCAGGAAGGCGGGAATATTGGGCTACTAAAATTCTTCCTGAGCTCCATGGACAGAAGCTGTGTGGCCCTTCTCCAGGAGTTAAAAAGCTTTAGCTTTAAGTCTTTTCTGGGCCGCTTGTGAATCTAGGTGCTTCTCCAAGGCACAGGGATGGCTAATCCAGCTTTGAGAACCCAGATTCAAATCCTGCTAGCGTG
Source organism: Myodes glareolus (assembly GCF_982192425.1). Taxonomy (NCBI): domain Eukaryota; kingdom Metazoa; phylum Chordata; class Mammalia; order Rodentia; family Cricetidae; genus Myodes; species Myodes glareolus. The sequence continues at coordinate 6,038,761 of NC_142035.1, forward strand.
CTACTGGGAAGTCATGAGCTTGGAGCCTCAGTTTCTTCCTCTGGAAAGGAATGGGCTGTGGAGTTTCCCTGCGGGGGTGTGAGGGAGGTTTTTAGGGACTGTCTTCCATGCAGTAAGTGTCCACAAAACACTCAGTAATTGTGTTTTCCTCCTCATTGTAGAGGGAGAGAGGCCATAACAGAGTGGAGAGCTTCAGCCTTTGGCAGAACCACCCTCTCTGAGCTTCAGCTTCTGAATGCTCGAATGCTTTAAGCCTAAGAATATTTCTGGGGACACAGGCCTGAGCCCGGTAGAGATGTATGGCTCTTTTGCATGTCTCCCACTGTAATCTTCCATTAAAGCCTCCTCCTTTGAGATGGAGAACATAACTGTGCTGCCACCAGCTACCCAGCTGTTCAGGGCCTGGGACATCTGGCTCTCTGGCAGGCTCAGCTAAGCTCCAGAGACACTCCGGGGGTGCTGGGATTAGCCAGCTGTGGGCTGGCCTCCTCATCTCTCCCCTGTGGGAGTCACTTCCCACCAAGTCCTCTTGATCTCTTGGAGTTGGAGGCCTTCCATGGCCTGTCCCTGCCTCAGGCCCCAGGCAGCTGGAAAGGCAGGAGAGGTATGCCACCCTTGGCCAGCTGTGGGAGAGCCAGGGCTCAGAGGTGGGCCTGAGGGGGGTGGCTTGGTTCTGAAGGCTTTGTTGGGGTTGATGGGAAGGATCAGGAGCTTAGTCTTATTTCCTGGACCTTGGGCCTGAGGCTGGGCTAGCCAGCTTCCGGGACCTGAGTTTGCTTCTGCTCTGTTGGTTCCATCCTCGGGCTAGGGTCCCATTAGGCCCTCCTCAACCTGTGCTCTTACTGGGAGCTTCTGGGTGTGCTCCTCCTGTACTGGAGGGCCATGCCTGCACCAGGAGCCCCAGGAGGCCAGGCCCTGTCACCACCAAGGTCAAGATGTTGTCTGCAGCTGGATGAAAAATGTCCCCTGCTCCATCATAGGGTCTTCGACTGCCAGGAGGGTGACCTCAGTCTCTCCAGTGCCAGGAATGGATCAACCCTGGTCTGAGTCACTGTCATGGACTGTTTCTGCCTGTCCCTCCAGAGAGAGATCCAGGGCAGAGGAGGCCAAAGGGGTGGCTTACCAGCTCCCTCCTGAACCCAGTTCAACCCTGCTTGTTCCTGAGTGCCCTAGGTGAGGACAGCAGCTTCCCCAGAACAGGCTCTTGCTTTCTACTCAGAAGAGGTATCCTGTCCAGGTATCCTGCTATACGAACAGGTACACACCTGCCCACAGTTCCTCCCTGCAGCCCACTGCAGCCAACCTCCAAGGCGTCTCAGCTGCCTTTCCCCCCATCAAGTCCAGGGTGAGCAGGTGGAGCATGGCCTTTTACCCACACCAGGACAGGCTGCACTGCTCTACCTCAGGATACATACATATGGAGGACCACAGGGGTTTGGAAAAGCTTGTGGGAGCTGAGGGCAAGAAAACGTACATCTGATCTCTACACTCCCCCTCCACACGCCAGTGTCCTCCAGGTGTTCTCTGTGAGGACATCAGGTAGCCATCACTTTGGTTGCAGGCTCAGGACTTGGCGTCCAGACTCCGGGAGGGTTTTCCTATATCCAGGTTTAGGCAGAGGTCACGGGCACAGTCCAGAGACAGCACCAGCAGAGTACTGGGCCGTGTCCTGTTTTAGTATTCTCTCTTTGCAGTGTCCTAGTGAGCACCCCACCTCCACGACGGGCCTTTTCAGTGTTACCCCTCTTCCAGAGACTGCTTCAGAGGCGGGGTGACTCAGCTGAGGGCACACAGTCAGGAAGTGGCAAAGGGGGGCCTTGAACCCAGGTTTCTGAGACACCCCCACCTGCATTTTGGGCTGCAGTGAGAGTCTCAGCCGTGGCTATGCATTGGGTAGGTTGGCCAGGGTCTGTTAAAGCTACCAGTGTGAGTGAGTTGGCATTTCTCGAGACAGCCCATGTGTGCCGGGCTCTGAGCAGGTGGCTGACATCCCTCATGGCCTTGTCTTGGTTGAGTCGCCTGTCATTAAGAAGGACAGGGGTCACCCCTGCTTTAGCCCTGCCTAGCAATGGCCTGTTTGCTTGCAGACTGTTCCTCTTCTCACAGGACAGAGCCCCACTCATGCTCCAGACTCTGTCCGTTTCACTGGCATGGGGAAGAGACTAGCTGAGAGTGAGTGGGGGTCCTTCCAGAAGCTTCTGGCTTCTCTGTGCTCCTGTAGGCCTATGCATAGGCTTTTGTGTCTCCTGACTTCAGCCTCTTGCCACGACCCCTCAGTCACAAGGCATTAGCTCGCGTCTGAGCTGCGTTAGCCGTGAGCAGTAGCTGGTGGTCGTTGTCCTGGAAGAACATGGGGGGGGGCATGAAAAACCTGGGTTAGGACCACCTGAGTGCCTCTGCCTGAGGCCCCTTTCTCAGGATGCCACTCCAGACCCCAGCCCCGAGCCTTGGACAAGGTACAGTCAGTCCTTGGTGCTGCTTGGTTCCCCTCAGGGCCCCCTCAGTAATTTGCAAGGATCGTTCTGGAAAAAGCTTGCATTCAATACCACCCAGCAGGGCAGGACAGCAAGCCACTGTGTCCAATCTAGTTAGTTCTGGAAAGGCAGTCAGCTGGTCCTGTCCTGTGTCCTGGAGCCAAATGCCCACTGGCTTCCTGTCCTGTGGTCTGAGGCCAGCTGGTGGGCTTTGATGGCTGTTTTGATCTGTACTGTGTGCCTTTTCCTTCCTTCCATCGCTCTTCCACAGCCTGGCTTCTTGGGGACTGACTGGGCACCAGTTGGGTGTCAGTGGTAACAGGGTGTATCTGTGGGGCACTTGTGATAGGGTCCTGTGGGGGCTCAGCAGGGGCCTTACAGGGGGCTCGCATTTTCTTGGACTCCTCCCAGCTCTGAACCACGTGGCGTCAGTCACTAGCCAGAGCCAGCATCATTGCAGACCTGTGCCACGGGGAGGGCTCTTTCCTACTACTGTAGATCCGGGCAAGTCTGAGACGCAGTCCTCCTCCTCCTGTGACGTGTCGTTGCAGAAGAGATAGCTGTCCTTCTGAGCAGCCATGACAGATGAGGGCAATTTGCCCATTCTCTTTACCCAATTCTATGAACTGGGTGATCGGTCAATTGAATTCCCACCAGGGAAACTGAGGTAGAGAGGACAAAACACCTTCCTAGCTTGTCCTAGCATTATTGTGAAGACGCCCAGGTTGCCACATGTAGCTGCCCCCAGTTTCGTGCCTGGGGTTGGCAGCCTGCCGACCTGGCAGCGCCTCCTGGAGCACTGAGTGAATTCCGATGGGGGAGCCCCAGAGACTGCTGGCGGAAGTGAAGTCTGAGGCACACAGTAGGCACTCAGAGGATGCCCGCTGCAGGAAAGTTCTGACCACTCTCAGCAGGGCAAAGGCTTGCTGTATGGAGGTGTCGCGCCACCACGAGAACATGCCCACAGGTACCTGCCCCGTGTACAAGTGCCAACAGCGCCTTTGCTCGTGGGCTGTCGGTCCACCCCGGCACATTCTGCCATAGTCTCCTCGCTGCCTTGTTACCAATCTTACCTCAGCATCTGAGCTCCATTTCCAAAAAGTGAAAATTGCCTGTAATTATACTGCTTTCCATTCTCTGCAAGCTTTGCTGTGATGACTGTAATTATATTATGCAGAGCCAGGGGGCCGCCCGGGTGTCCAAGGGTCGGTGGACTCTCGTTGCCAGTGAGGGGGCAATGGCAGTGGGTGCTGGGGTCCTGTGTTCCTGATGCTGGGATGCATCTGGGGACAGCGGGCTTTAGGATCCGGCCTGTCTGGATAACTTGATCAGATGCTTTAATCCCAAAAGCACTCTGTTCTTGGATTGGGACCCCTGCTCCCCTATAGGAACCGATTTTTCCAAATGTATTAACATATGTGTTTCATATCAGGGCCTGTAATTGCTTTAGCCTTCTTGGCAGAAAACAAAGGAAATTAATATTTTTCAGTTTGGTTGTAAGCGGTCATCTGTAGCTGGGATAACAAATACCTTCTCAGATGCTGATTCGGCGAGGGTAGGGGAAACAGGTGCCCCCGGAAGTGTTGTTTCTAAGAAGTTGGCTATTTCCACGAAGGCCTCTACTGTCTCATATTCTTGTCGGAAGCACGGGATGTTCAAGGCTTTGTCAAACTCTGGTTTCTCCCTTTGTCTTCCTGCTGTCACCCCGTCAGTGACATCCTCCTTCTTGGCTTTGCTTTTGCTGCTTCAAGAATGGGAGAAGAAAAGCTGACATTTGGCCTCTGTCCTAGCACGCTCTGCGCTAGTCTCCCTCTGGGAACCAAGGCAGGCATGACTAACGGATCACAGCACTCCTTCCCACAATTCCTCAGTGCCGCTGCATGAAAGGGAAGCAGCCACTATGGAGCAAGGGAAGCCTGCCAGCAAGGGAAGCCTGCTTGGCCCCTTGTCTCAGGTCAAGGTGTCTCCAGGGCCGATGGTGAGATGACCGGTGTGCACGCGCATGTATGTATAAAGCAGAGATTGACATCAGTTATGGCTGGTGTGCACATGTGTGTGTATAAAGCAGAGATTGACACCAGCTATCTCTCTCAACCATTCTCCACTTTCATTTTTGAGATAGGGTCTTTCACTGAGTCTGCTGTTTGGTCCTACCTACTCGCCAGGAAGCCCCCGGCCCTCTTGTCTCTGCCTCCCCAGCGCTGCCTTGCCCATCTTGCTGTGAAAGCGTAAGGACCTGAGTCTGCCGCCTGCCCCATCCCACCTCCGCCCTCCCTCCTCGCAACCTCCTAAAACCCACCTTTCCAGACCCTGAAATGAGGGCTTGTTACTAGGAGAAGAGTGGGGTGGTGCGGGTCGGCAGGGAGATGCAGGGGAGGGTGGTGCTGATCAGGGTCCCCACCTGTGGTTTCTCCCCTGCAGGGGATTCAGAGGCCTCCTTCTGCGGTGCTCCCACCTCCATAGGCATCATTTTAGGCAGAGCTCCTAGCTTTGGTGCTGGGGGCTTTTGACCTTTTTCTGGAGTAGGCTGATGGGGAGATGGGAGGTGTGCAGTGGCCTCTCCAGTCTCAATACATGAGATACCGGCCACATCTCACAACACCCAGGCGCAGGAGCAGAAGAGCCCTGGGAGGCCTCCAGAGCAGGCCACGCTTGGCGCAGAAAGTACCTCAGTTCCTTCCCTGCGTTCCCACCTCCTCTTCAGCTTGTTCCTGCCTCGCCACCTGGCTCCCACTGTCCACAGTGCCTGAATCCACCCAGATTAGAGAGAAGAATCCAGACCCTCGATTCCAACCTAGCTGTTTAGACAAAGATCTGGAGGCAGTCACTCTTGTTAACACCTGCTTCCAAGGCGGGTCACAGATCAGGGGAAGGTGATCAAGCCAATGCATCAAGACGCCGTCTATAAACCTAGTCCTCTAGGAACAGAGGCAGGAGGATGGCCACAAGTTCAAGTCCAGCCTTCTCCACATAGAGACTTCCAAGCCAGCCAGGATAACATGGTGAGAGCCTGTCTTTAAACAAGGTGACAAACATTATCAAAGTGGGACTGGAGATGTGCCTGGGGAGAGAGCTCGGCTGCTTGCCACAGGGCATCTCTGCCTCACAAACCAAGCTAAAACATCCTGAGGATTTCAGCCTGGTACTCGTGGGACACTGGACATAGCCTCATACGATATGTGGAGCCTTCCCTCCCGAGCAGAAGCCAACCCATCAGGCCAGGCCTCTAGGCTCCTGGATCTTGGTAGCTGTTGTTACTTGTATCCAGTGGACGCTGGCCAGGCCCTGCCAGACACACCTGTCACTCAGGTCTCTGTAGGTGTCCAGGTGCTCTTTCCTTCCCCGCCTCCTTTCTTGTACCTCCATGTGGGTCCTGGCACCAGATCTCAGACAATCCACTTGCATTCAAGCCCTTGGCTGTAGGCCAGCCTCTGCCTTTCTCACGCGTGAGAGGAGGTGAGAGAGTGTCCCACACTCCAGCCAGTAGGGCGTGCTTCACAGGCGTGTTCAGTGTCTGCCTGGCTCTCGACTCACGGACAGTATCTAAGCAGGAACCATTTTTCTTAGCCGTCCCCTTTCCTTTCCTCCTCTGGTCCTCTGCTTCCTGAAACTTCCATTAGCCTAGCTGTGGAGAATCATAAGCTTGGGAGTGGTCACACCCACACTGTTGGTAACCCAGCAGTAGAGGTTTGTGTTTGTCTAGTGTTAAGACTTTATTGAATGTCCTTTGGAAGCTACACCAGTTTCCTTGCTGTGAGGGTCCTTAAGCTGCTGGCTGATACTGTAGACTCGGAGATGGGGGAGGTGTGAGGGGCTATTTGCTCATTTCCTCTTGGTGACACAGTGCAGGACTGAGCCACAATGTTCATCTAGTGACACATTCAAACATCACAGCGACGCAGCGAGACCGTAGAAGCTTCCCCCAAGGTACTGTGGGGAGTCCTATGGAGATTCCAAGTCAGCTCGGTAAGTCCGCTTGATGGCCCCCTGTCTGAGGCTGGTGGTGCAAAGGCGGGTCACTCCAGACGTTCCCTGGTTGCTGCATTTCTGAAATGCCACATTTCTCACGTGCATTCCTGATGGCCTCTGGGAGTAGTTCTCTCCTCCTGTGTGGGTCCTGGGGACCAAGCTCAGGTCACCATGCTTGGGGGCAAACACCTCAGACCAGTGAGGATCCTGTGGTCTTTGTACTTGGTCATCAGGCTTAGAGGCCAATGCCTTTACCTGCTGAGCCATCTCACTGGCCCAGGTGCCCCCACTTTGCACGATCCAGGTGAGGCAGGAACATCATTCGCTGGCCTCATATGTCTGTAAGTTCAAGAGTCTGTTAACTCTGCTATGATCGTGTGTATGTCCATGCGTTTGCTTGTTTGTGTGTAGGTGTGCATGTGTGTACTTGTGTGTGGAAGCCAAGGCAACCACAGGTACCACTCACCTTGGTGTTATGTTTTTCTTCCCCCCACTGGCCTGGAGGTCACCAAGTAGGTTAGCCTGGACAGCCAGCACACCCCAGAGATCTGCCTGTCCTTGCCTCCTCGGTGTTGAGATTACAGACACACACTTCAGCTTTCACATGGGCGCTGGGGAATTGAACCCAGGTCCTGATGCTTGCAAGACAAGCACTTTGCCGGCTGATCTGCCTGTTTAGCTCTCTGAGGGGGTTTTGGTACACCCACACGTCACGTCTTCCTGACTTAATTTGATTACTTGATAGGTGGTAATATTTCATTTGCATAAATCACTGGTTGTCACTCGACACCCCGTGGTTAGGGTTGGGCAGACGAGAGTGTGGAGTTGCCAAAGGAAGGTTTGGAGAGCATTCTCAAGTCTCAGTTCACACTGAGTAGTGTGATTCACAGGGAGCGGTGTGAACTTCCTCTGTCCCTGAGTGTAAGATGCAGCCTAAACGCCAGCATACACTGTGGAGGGCCTCAGGGCAGGGAGCAGCCTGTCTTCCACAGGCATGGCTTCCCTGACTTCTGTCTGCAGCTCCCTGCTTTGCCGCTTTCAAGTTCAATTTCTTGCTGTGCCCTGCTCCCCTCCCCTTTTGGTCTCTGGGTTTTGGAATCTTAAAAGAGTTGGTCTGTGGTTCTTTTTTTCTTCAGGTTAGAAAGACGACGCGGCGGGAAAGCTGTCAGTGTCGACTAGTTGATGTCTTGAGTGTTCGTGAGGAGTCTGAGGTTACCTTGCCCTATTTCAGTCTCGAGCTGGAGGCTGGAGGAAGTGGGGCAACCAGGGAAAGTCTGGAAAGATCCGCCTTTGCACCACAGCCTCAGTCAGGGGTCCATCAAGAGGACACGGAGCTGACTCAGAATCTCCACAGGGCTCCCCACAGTTTCTTGGGGGGGCTCCTAAGATCTCGCTGTGTCACCATGATGATGTTTGATGTGTCACTAGGTGAACAGTGTGGCTCAGTCCTTGCAGTGTCTAAGTGAATCTCACCAAGGAGGAGGAGAATGAGTAGGCAGCCCCTCCCCCCTTCCAGTCTCCAAGTCTACAGCACCAGCCAGGGTTCCTGTGGGAGGAGGTGTCCAGGGTCTTTCCTTAGTCGGTGTGGGTGACCACCTTGGGATTTGAGAGTGGGCTTCCAAGGGGCTCGGAGTAGGATCAGTGAGTAAAGGCCCCGGAGAATTGGGGGAATCCAGTCCGTTTCTGGTGACACCTGTAAATTTGGAGAAAAAAGAAGTTACTCTTTATTCTTCAGTTCTTTAAATACATGTGCATACATATTCATTGTAAGTATTGTGTGTGTGTTCTGTGTGTGTGTGTGTGTGTGTCTGTCTGTCTCTGTGTGTGTGTCTGTGTGTGCATGCATGTGCACACGCTCAGATCAGAGGACAGTTTGTAGAAGTCAGTTCTCTGCTTCTGGGGTCCTAGGGATCGAACTCAGGTCATCATCTTGGTGACAAGCTCCTCAAGCCACAGAGCCATCTCGAGGCCCTTCGGAGCCTTTAATGTGCTTACACACATACAGTTTGGCATCTCTGAGGGTCAGTGGCACACATTTGCTTACTTCACTGTGGAGCCCTTTTGGCCGTTGGCCCTCTGCTAATGAGGTAAACTCCGGAGACCTTGATGAGTTTCAAACCTGTCTCGTTGCCAACAGACTCTTGAAGCCCTGATCACGAATGGCGGCTCCTCGTTCCCTGCCTGTAACAGCACAGCCTTCTGGTTGCTGTGTAGGCTGTCTCGGGCCCTCCACAGATGCCTGGTGGGCTTCCTCAGTGGGCAGCCTGCCAGTTCTGGGCTGGATGGGAAGGCGGTGGGTGGCCCCCCAGCTCTTTCTGTGGCAGGAGGTGTTGCGGCTTCTCATCTGTTTTTCCACCTTTCTCCCGACCGACTTAATTTTGGTCTTCCTGGATGTGTAGGGCCTCAAGAGAGTGGTTTATAAAAAGCACTGAGCCTCTCTGACTTCACCGTCAGAGCCATTTGTGTCCTTGTTGGAAGAGCCTCGCATTTCCTAACCCTGAGGTGGGCAGCTCCAGGCGCCTGGCGACCCGACCCTGCGGGGCCAACTTCGTCTCAGGACTTTGATCTTCCTCCTGGGCCTCCCTGCGGCCTGGAGTGTGCCTGCTGGGCTGGCTCCAGGTACACTAGCCAAGGGCCTTCTCTCCTGACTCATGAGGCCTCTACCCACATGACATCATGCTAGCCTGCGAATGCTCTGTCCGCTCTCTGGATTTCTCTCCCGCTGCAATGTTCTCTCTCCTTCTCTTTCTCCCTGCCTACCCTCCCATCATGTCCAGAAGGGAGACGGGGGGGGGGGGAGTATCTGGCAAAGATTTTGCCACCCAATGTACTCCCTATTTTCTGGGTCTTAGCATCTGACTTACAGTGGCCAGAAGTCTGCAGGCTGTGGCTCTGCCCACCTCTGCCGCCACAGCCGCTTGCACCCTCTCCTCACTGGTCTCTGATCACACCTTCCACACTCTGTTCCCTCTGTCAGACACACTTGTCCCATCAGACACCCTTGTCCTGGCCATCTGGGCTGTATTGGCTCTGCTCTTTCTTCTTTCTTGTCCTGTTGGGGTGTCCCCAGGAACCTCCTTCCCTTGGAAGTCTTGTACTTTTGCTGTTTCCTTGATCTTTGTCAGCATTTTGCCTGCCCAATTTGGGTATTGCTGTCCTTGCCTCTGGTCCTCAAACCCCATTCTGGCTGCCATTGTCCCTCCAGCTTCTGGTGCTGGCGTAAGGTTGAGAGGCAAGACATCCTGATGGTGACAGGGTTGCTGTAACAAGGGACCACACATTTAATGGCTTAAAATACAAATTCTAGGACTGAGGAGAAGGCTCAGTGGGTAGAGTCCTTGCTGCGTAAGCATCCTGAGACTGGATGCTCATCAGGTACACAAAAGCTGGGAACTGCTGGGAACAGTGGCCACACCCTTAACCCCAGCATTTGCGTTGGGGACTGGGAGGGGGGCAGGTAGAGCTCTGTGAATTTGGGTCAACCTGGTCTACACAGGGAGACCCTGCATTTGTTTGTTTTAAGACAGGGCACGGTGGTGTAAATCTGTAACTCAAGTGTTGGAGGGTAGAGACAAGTGGATCCTGGGGCTCTTGCTGGCTAGCTGGGCGGGTCAACCCTGAGCGTGAGGGCTCTGGGCTCACAGAAAGACCTTATCTCAGAAACTAAGATGATGAATTACCAAAGTCACCAGATGTCCACATTGGATTCCTGGGGAGGCCTCAGTTCCTAACCTTTCCTGGCTTCTGGGAGTGTCCTTTCTCATAGCATGCTGATGTCTGACTCTCTGATGACTCTGTGGTGACTTGGGACCTTCCTGGAGAATTGCCCCAGTTCAAGTGTCCCCCATGTCTTCTGCCTTTTAGACAGTCCTGGCCCTCCACTCAGGACTTCTGAGGGTGTATTGTTCTCTTGGCTCAAGTCCATTTTCTTTTGTTTGGTGGTGGAGTCATTCAGTCCAGAAGCTGCTGCGTCCTTGCCTGTCACCTCCTGTAACACGCAGTGTGATTCCTGGCTGTCATTGCCCCAGTGAAGATTGCCCAAAGTGTTTCTCTGTACAGCCTGGGGCAATGGCCCAGCAGACACCCTGATCCCTAGGCCTCTCCACTACTCTGTGGAGATGGCTCTTGGACCTGCAACACCGGAGGCAGAGAGGTTAGGTGAGCAGGTGTCTGGCCTCAGCCCTGAACCAGACCTCCTGGAGAGAACCTGGGGAATTCCAAAGGCCATTCTCTCCAATCTGAAGAAAGTGTCTGCTCCCTGCAGGTGGTGAGCCATGCCTGAGGGTCTCTGCAGGTGGTGGGCTGTGCCTGAGGGCCTCTGGGGGAGCTACAACTGTGTCTTGGCTGTGATATTGGGACCCTCCCTCAATTTTGAAGCTTGAGTCCAGGGCCTGGTGTCTGTTAAGTAGGCACTCTTGCTGAGCTACACCCCTCTCTTTCTGTAATCCCCCATCAGTCTCCTTTTGTCTCTGTCTCTCCCATATTTTTATTTTGAGGCAGACATGAGATTGCCTAGGCTGGCCTTGGGTCTGCCATTGTCCTATCAGTTGGAATTGTAGGCCTACAGCACCATACCTGACTTGGAGAATGTTTAATCACACCACTTAGGATTTTATGGCTGTCACCCAGATCTTCCCTCCTGTCCAGCCAGCAGCAGCAGCAGATGACACAAACACCGCCCCTCTTCAGCTGCAACTAAGGTGTATTGCTGGGATTCCGAGGTTCTCCCGGGCCCTCAAGACGCTGGGTGCTGGGATGCTGGACCCCTTGGCATTGGCCAAATATGGCACGTTCCCCAAGGCTGGGTACTGGGTTCCAAAACAGGCCTACACGTGCAGTGGGGTGCCCTCAGATTTTCCAGAGGCCCCCGGGGTCCTTTTTCTTCTTTTTTTCAGTAAGCTTTGGTGGTCTTGATGTGAGGAAATGTGGCCATCCCCAGGGGAGTGGTTGATGGCCCCTGGGGATTGCAGACTAAAAATAGCCTCGGAGTAGTCAGAAGTCCCAGACAGGACTCTCCATCCTCCCACATTGGAGATTTAAAATACCCACTTTCCACAGCTGTAGAATTTTCCAGGGGAGGATGTGTTGCGAGTCCCAGCGTGTGTGTGTGTATGTATGTGTGTGTGTAGCTCCTCTCACTTCCCGATGTTCACAGGTTTTCTTGTTTGTGTGTGCCTGCACACATGTTTGTGTGTGTGTGTAGGGCGCTCCTCCCTCTTCTCCAGGGTTAGGTTTCTGCTGTTCACAGGTTCCTTTGGAGGAGGGGCCCTGGACCCAGCAGCTTGCAGTCCACAGCAGGTGGTTAATTATTAACATCGCAGAGCCAGCATCAGGGTCAGCTGGGGTTCACACTTTACAGAGCAGGACTCTGGGAAAACCTGGGTTTCTGGAGGGAAGAAGGTGACCTTCTGTGTCTTGATGCTATGTGTGTGTGTGTGTGTGTGTGTGTGTGTGTGTGTGTGTGTGTGAAAGAAAGTGTTTGTCTATGTCCTGAAGAATATCCTGAAGACTGTTTTGGTTTGTATTGAAACATTTGGAAACTTTGTTTTTATTTTGTGTGTTTTGTGTTTTGCCTGCATGCTGGTGTGTGCACTACATGCATGTTGGTGTGTGCACTGCATGCATGCTGGTGTGTGCACTACATGCATGCTGGTGTGTGCACTGCATGCATTGTTTTTGCTTGCACTGCATGCATACAGTACCCACAGAGGCAAGAAGAGGGCACTGGATCCCCTGGAACTGGAGTTATAGGTGGTTGTGAGACACCATGTGGGTGCTGGGAACTGAACCCCGTGTCCTCTGCGAGAACAGCTAGTGTTCTTGACCACTGAGCCGTCGCTCAAGCCCCTGCACTTTGTTTTTGAGACAGGGTCTGTCACCTGGAGCTGATCAGGTAGGCTAGGCTAGATTGGCTGGGCTCTGAGCCCAGGGGTGACCTGTCCTCTACCTCCTAGTGCTGAGATCACAAGCGTGTGCCACCATGTCTGGCTCTTTTACATGGAATCTGGGAATGGAACTCAGGTCCTCATGTTTGTGTTGATAAATACTTTACCAACCAAGCCATCTCCTCAGTCCTTGCTATTCCTTTAAGAAGAATTAGTAATGGCAGCAGTCAGGGATGCATGCCCTGAAATTTGCTCCATGCTTTTCCTGAGCTTGGCAGACAGGATCACACAATGCCTGTCTATGCAGTGGAAAATTAGTCCTGTCACACTCTGGGTTTTCTGGAAAGACCACGAGAACACAGGAATGTGTTGCCCAGACAAGATTGATTGATTGATTGATTGATTGATTGATTGATTTAATGTGTAGTAGTGTTTTGCCTGTGTATACTCTATGTGAGGGAGTCAGATCCCCTGGAACTGAAGTTAGAGACAGTTGTGAGCTGCCATGTGGGTGCTGGGAATTGAACCCAAGTCCTCTGGAAGAACAGCCAGTGCTCTTAACTACTGAGCCATCTCTCCAGCCCCGACAGTCAGGGTTTTGAGAGCCATTGTATGTTTTCAGAATTGAGATTTGGAATGCTCCCTTCCCACCCTCTAGACTAGAGGACACACAAGCAGGCTTCCTGTGTAAGGGCTGCAGACTTTAGGAAGTTATTCCCGCAAGGCACTGCCCTGTGTGTTGTACATCCCCCTCGAGCTTTATCCATTTAAAAAGATAGAGCGTAACTTAGTGCGTCTCTCAGCCCTCATCAGAGGAGCTTCTGTTTGCAGTAGGTGGTGTTTAACACAGAGGCTCACAGCTGCCAGGGTTTAGAGAATAAGAGACAACGGGATTCTCAGCCTTAAATGGTCTCTCTCTCTCTCTCTCTCTCTCTCTCTCTCTCTCTCTCACACACACACACACACACACACACACACACACACACACGGCTCAGGGATTGTCCACTGCAGCATGTAAGAGCCAGAGGTGGTGGGTGAATGCAAAGAAACATTGTCCCCTAGACACAACAGGGCATCAGCAGCACATATGATACATAGCAGGCGTGACAGTGTGCACAAGATCTGTTCAAGCACTAGCCAGAAAAAAAAGTACACTATAGAGAGGGGAGGGGGCACTAAGTCCCACCCATAGCTGGATTTGTGTGAGAGTAACAGAGAGTGTGTGTATGTGTATATCTTCCCACATCTGCCCACGAGTCTGTGTCTTGGGTGCCTGTGCACATGTATTTGGCGGCCAGAGTTTGGAATCAGATGTCATCCTCAGGAAGGCAAACTGCCTTCTTATTTGAGACAGCACTTCTCACTGAACCTGGTGCCCATCAGTTCAGCTAGGTTGGCTGCTGACTGAAACCCAGGATCCTCCTCCTGTCTGCCTTCCATGTACCACAGTGCCCAGTTTTGTACATAGGTACTGGGGATTCGAACTTGGGTCCTCATGCTTGTCTGCCTTCCACACACTGCCACATCCAGTTTTGTACGTAGATACTGGGGATTTGAACTTGGGTCCTCATGCTTACACTGCAATCACTGTGATGAATGAACTATCTGCCTGTTCTTTATATCCTTGACATTTGTTCGTTAGTTTGCAGAGGACATCCTGGGCTCCTCTCTCTGCCTTGTGGATTCTGGGAACTGAACTGTGGTTGTCAGGCTCGGTAGCAAGCACCTTTAACCACTACCTTGCCCATTCGAGTTTTTATTTGCTTTTCCCTGACAGCTAATGCAACTGGACCTGTTTTTTCTATCCACTGGCTGTTTGGCCATCTTTGGAGAATAGTCTATCAAAATTGACTACATTTGTCTGATGCTGTTCATGTCCCACACAGTGCAGGGGCAGGGCGGCTAGCAGGTGCCGCACAGGACCTAAGAGATCCTGTACCTCCCTCCTTCCCTGCTGAGATGCGACCTAGGAGTTGGGAGAGGGGGACAAGGCTTAGGGACAAAGGTTCTTGAATTAGATTTCCTGTGCCACCGTCTGGTTTCAGCATGTATAAGACTTGCCCCTGGGACAATGACAACATGTCCCCATGCCCACATGTGTGAAATAGGAGCCATATCTACAGTCTGGAACTCACTACATAAGTCAGGGTCACAGCAGTCCTGCGTCGGCCTCCCTGGCACTGGGATTATGGGTGTGTGCCACCGTGCCCAACTTGGGAGTGACATCTTAACATGACTGAGGGCCGGGGGAAGTTCAGAGTGCCAGCCTGGAAAGCACCCAGGCTCCAGGAGCGGGGAAGGTAAATGAATGGGTGTCTGTTCCTGGGGCCCCAGCACCTGCACCTTCTCCACCTCTGTACTCGCCTGGGATGGGCAGCAACCGTTGTGCTCTAGGTAAATAAATGTCCCAGAGGCCCATCCACCGCTCGCTCTCACGGCTCATTCTCTCTGTTGTATGACCAGTGTTCCTTTGCAATACTGCGAGAGGGACCTGGAATCCAGTTTCCCACTCAGTTGGGAGCCTGCTGTTGAGTGTGTCCCTGCTGTCCCTTGCTCGTGGTCCCACCTCTGTTCTGGTGAGGTGTCTCTACATCTTCATCCCACTCCTGCCCCCTCAGATAAGGCGTGGCTCTTGCGTGCATGCCTGAGACAAACTGCAAACTCCGACGGCTGTGGGGAGTGGCTGCCTTCATGGTGACGTAGGGATGAATCACTTCTGGCCTGACACATCTGGCCTCAGTGTCCTGGCCTTTAATGAAAGAAGTCTTAGCATTCATGGGCAGGGCAGCCTGAGTGAAGGCTTGCTCCGTCCCCCTGATCACAAGCATTGTTCCCTGTGCCAGCATCTGCTCCCACCTTCCTGCACATCTGGTTTCCTAGCAACGTCACCGCCCAAGTTCCTCATCTCGTGCTTGGAGCAGATGTCCCGAGCTGACTTGGAGTGGCTGCTTTTTGCTCCCATCCGCTGACTGTCAGGGTAGCCAGCTGCTTCATTGATAGTCCTGGGAGTTCTCCAGAATCAGGGAAGCCATCAGGCAAGTCGGAGATGAGGCCAGCCAGATTTCCCTATGCGTGGCTTTGAAAGCCATGTAAGATATTCTCCAAACAAGTTTTTAAAGTCACCTCTAAAGGGACATCAGAGTAGAAGAAGTAAGTGGGTCCTAATGACTCGGACATTATTTTCATTCAGCTTGGACACTGAAGTCAAACTTAGGGTCTTTCAAACACTGTGTGACCCTAACAGGGCTTCCTTGCCTCTGTAATAAGTAACCAGGAGGACAGACTACTGAGGATCTGGAGGACTTTGGGCCCTGAGGAATGACATAGGCTCCTACCTCATGGCTGATTTACTGGTTTAGGATCAGAATGTGTGGCACCTTAGTCTGTTTCTGCTGCTGCAACAAATTGACCGAGACTGGGAAACTTAACAGAAATTCATATCATAGTTCTGGAGGCTGGTGGTCAAGGTGCTGGTGAGATCTGTGTCCCGCGAATGTTACTGTTTCAAGTTGGCACCTTGTTACTCTGTCCTGGAGCAGCGAACTGCAGAAAGTCCAAAGGGCTCAAATGCTGTCCCTCTACACCCCTCACAAGGGCTTGTCCCTTCACGAGGACAGTGCCTTCATTGCCTGACCACCTCTTAATACCGTCACATTGTG
>NC_142035.1:6329747-6414747 GCF_982192425.1 Myodes glareolus
ACCAGTTTTATAACAAAAACACATTTTTTAGAGGTAGCTGGCTTCCTTGCCTTCGAAGCAGCTGGCTCTGGGCTCCTTCCCCAAAGCTGGAAGTATTCAGAAACCAACCCTCTGGTGCAGGACTGTTCTCTGACCCCCGTGCCCCCCAGAGCCTCTCCAGCCTCAGTTTCTCTCTCTGCAACAGGAAAGTGTGATTCCCCAGAAGAGGTGGGTAGCACCCCGGGCTCAGGAAAGCTCCTGGGTCAGGGTTAATTAAAGTGTAGGGCAAGTCTCAGATGAAAGCGCTCACAGGAGGCTTTAACAGCCCTCATAAAGAATCTCCCTTCAATTACAGGATGATTTTCTTCTCACGGCATTTCCAACCATTGCCAAGCAGTTTCCTGGGCCGCTTTCCATGCGGCTGGACCTGTCTTTCTGGAATTGCTGCATTTTTCCCTCCCTCTTAGACACTTGGAAGGAAGGCGGTGGGGATGAAAGGAGGGGACGGTGGGGGAGATGAGAAATGGCCGGGTAAGGGATCCGAGAGGCTGCTGGAAACGGGCTCAGCAAGCAAGTGCCCAGCCGTGGCCCAAAGGCCTGCTGAGGCCCCCTGTGAAAGGGTTTCTTCCTTCTGCCTCTTGCTGCTCCTTGCCCTCCTTCATCCTTCTTTCTCTCTCTGTCTCTCTGCCTCTGTCTGTCTGTCTGTCTGTCTGTCTCTCTCTCTCTCTCTCTCTCTCACACACACACACACACACACACACACACTTTGCCTGGTTGACCAAGCTAGCCAACACCTCCTGCCTCAACCTCTTCAGTCCGTCACACTTGCTCCCATCAGCCTGTCCCCACCACTCACTCTCTACATTCCCAGCACCCATTGCTCTCAGATTAGGAGGCCCAGTGCTCTTAACCCTATACATTTCATAACTCTGTCTCTCTTGCCTACTGGTCCTGAGTCCCGGAAAGGTGAAGACAGTCTGCTGATGGGCTGCAAGGCTCAGCCTATGGTGAATGAATGGCTACTACTCAAAGAGACTAATCTTGACAAGTTCATTGTATGTTCAAGACTCCTCCAAGGTCTGAGGGCTTCTGGTTTTGCCGGGTAGGAGACGTGTTGTCTCTCCAGAATGTAAAGGAACACTCTTATATTTTTAAACATTTTCCTCCATGAGACAGGGTCTCCTGCTGAATGGCCCAGGCTAGCCTCGGGTTCATCAGCCTCCTGAGTGTTGGGATTCCAGAGATAGACCACACCCAATGTATTAGCGACTGCTCTCTCAGCTGAAACCAAACAGATGACCAAAGGAACTTGGGGAAAGAAGGGTTTAATCTGACTCCCAGTTCCAGAGTTTAGTCCCTTACGGAAGGGAAGGCATAGCAGCCCAAGCATGGTGCAGGTATCTACGGTCAGGAAGCAAAGAGTAATGCATGCTGGTGCTAAACCAGCTTTCATTTCTTTGTGTGACCTAACCTGGGAGCTCAGCCCATAGCCTGATGCTGCCCACACTAAAGCCAATCCTTCCCATTCTAAATTAATCAAATCTCGAAAACCCCTCACAGACATGGGTTTGTCTTCAAGGTGACTCAAGGCCTGTCAAGTTGATCAACTTTTGTATCCCCCTTTAAATGTAAACGTGCAAAGATGTCGAGCTTGTCTGAGCTTGTGGACTGCAAACAGAAGTCAGATGTGTCCTATGACATATCGTCTCCTGACCCTTCAGGATATGCTCGGTCCCCTGCGGGTTTGGAGGTATGGTAGAGACTCCTTTGGCAGCTCTGTCTTCTTTCCTTCTGGGATAGAACCCTTGAATTTCAGGGAGGCACAAAGTCTCCTTCTGCAATAAAGACTATATTCCGTGGCTTTGCCTGTAGCTCCGCGGGTAGGCTGACTACATGAACACAGCCTTGGATTTGACCTAAACATCACATAAAGTGGACGTAGTAACCCAAGCCTGTAATCCCAGCACTCAGGAAGTAGAGGCGCGAAGATCAGGAGTTCAAGGTCATCCTTGGTTTTGTAGCAAGCTCAAGGCTAGTCTGAGCTTTTTGTGAGATTCTATCTAAAAATTTTTTTCAAGATTTATTTTTACTTTATGTGTACATGTTCTGCCCGCTTGTATGTGTGCCATGTGCACGCGGTGGCCTTGGAGGCCAGAGGAGAGCACTGGATCTCCTGGAACTGGAGCCACCCTGTGGGTGCTGGGAACTGGCCTGGGTCCTCGGGAAGACCCCTATGTACTGCTAACTGTTGAACCATCTCCCCAGTTCCCCTGTCTAAGAAATTGAATACTATCCCTAGATCCCCTTAAAGCTGGGCACCAGAGGACCAAGGATGGCAAAGTGACTGTTTATCTAACAAAATGCAAATGAAACTTCTGGAAGGTTCTCTTAAAAGGCAGCAAGTGTTTGGCTTTCCCCCGTTTCTGTCTTGATCCCTTCATCTTCCTGGGGCTGGAATGTGCACGTGATGGCTGGAGCTCCAGAAGCCCTGAAAACCAGAGATATCCTTGGACACGCGCGGCGCGAAGAAGAGACACGGGCGCTGCACCCTTGCTTCTGAGCTTCGGAGCCTGTGAGAGAAGTAAAGGTTTGTCCTGTTGAAGCTGGTGTGACTCGGGGTCTTAACACTTCCATCCTAATGTGGCAGCAGGGAGGAAAGGACGCCACAGCGAGTAAGAAACTGCTTTGCTGTTCACAGCTTTTAAAAAACAAGACCAGGCAGCCATCTCTGGTGTGGATACCGCTTTGTTGTTCGCAACCTTTAAAAAGGAAAACAACAGCAGCCAGCCTGTGTAGCGCGATTAATAAAAGCCCAAAGACAGACACTGGGGTTCAACTTGAAGGTCAGAAAAGCGGAATAGCCAGCCACTGGCTCTTACCTCTACCTCAGTCCAAAATGGCGATCCTGCCTCCTGGAATCTCAGAATGAGACTGTGTGTGAGAGCTGTCTCCTCCCATCTTATATTCCTCTCTAGGACTGGGATTAAAGGTGTGTACCACTACCGCCCAGTTTCTATGGCGACTAGTATGGTTACTAGGATTAAAGGTGTGTGTTACCACTGCCTGGTCTATAAGGCAGACCAGTGGGGCTGTTTTACTGTCTAATTTTCAGGTAAGCTTTATTTATTAAAATACAAATGAAATGTCACCACAAGCTCTAGCATGGGTCCTCACACTGCTCCTGAGTGTCATGGCAGGACTCCTCAGGGGTAACCTGTATGGGACCCAGAAGACAGGCAGGATTCTTCCTTGTGTATACATCGATTTAAAGTAAACACCATGAACAAGGGGCTGATGGGTTCACACACCAGCCGTAGGGGTGTTTAGGAAGGGGCCACCCAGATTCTCCCAATGAAATCTTAAAAAGCAGAATGACTGTCCAAGCATACACATATGTGTGTACACACGCACATTTCCCAGCTGCATTCTCACGCTATTGCTGAGAAATGTGCGTGTGTATGCATGTGTGTGCATTGTGTGTTACTTGAATACATGTGTGTGCGCATGGGTATATGGATACATGAGTAGGCATGTATGAGTGTACAGGTATGTGTGCACATGTGTGCAAGCATGCAAGTGGTACATGCTTGGGTGAAGGTATGTGTGAGTATGTGGCATGTGTGTGTATAGGTATGTGTGTGTGCATGGGTATAAGGGTGCATTGTGCACAAATGTCTGTACACGTATGCATATGCGTATGCACGTATATATACATGCATTCACAGACACTCCTGATGCCAGTACACTTCACACCTCCGTCGTTCGGTGTGCATCTCCTCAGGAGATGCTGACACATATGACAAGTTTTCTCATTATTTAGTGTAAAACATGCCATCTACATAATACGACAACAGCACGTCATTATCTCTGTGCCAATGTAATAGTTCCCATACTTTCTGCTACTACCGGGCACATTCCAGTGTCCCCAGCTGCCCCCAGCATCCTCCCTGGCACTGACTTAGCTGTCACATAGCCTCGGTCCTTCCGTATCTGCTCCTCTCTGCTGTCATTTCTGCTCTCATCTTTTGTGACATGAACATTTTCAGGAGTCTAGGTTGGGCTTTTGCAGGACACCTCTGCCTCTCCCCACCCCCACAGTAGTGCTGGGGACTGAATCCAGGGCTTCTCCCGTGCTAGGCAAGTGCCTGGCACTGAGCTCCAGTCCAGCCCTGAGGGGCGTCTTTTCAGGCAGACCTGTGTGTGTGTGTGTGTGTGTGTGTGTGTGTGTGTGTGTGTGTGTGTTTAGCAATGTGGACATATGAAGCTTTGGAGACCTTGGCACTGGTCATCAGCTCTGGGAATCAAATCCTAGCCTCAGGGCCTGAGGAGGCCTATGGTCAGTGGCCTTCAAGACCCATCCAGAAGACTGGCTTTCTTCGGTTGCCAGTTTAGATGCAGGGGTGTGTGTAGGGGAATCCACAGTAGGGAGAAGGATGGTGATGCGGAAGCTACTCCATCTGGGTCCTCAAAGACGGGGACAGGTGACTCACCTGCCTACAGCCTGGTGTCCAGTGCCCAGGAGAGCTGCGCCCAGCTGAGTCTAGCAGCCCTTAGAGAGGCTTGGAGAGGAAGAGACTTGGACCTGGGGAAGGAGGAGTGTCTGGGGTCACACTGCTACCAGCTGCCATGAGAATACCCAGCATCCTTGCCCAGGCTCGCAGATGTGGCTGACTGTGGACTTTCTGGTCCCTTTGTGAGACTTCACTCCACCTTGCTACCTATACTGCATGTCTTTGTATTTTCCTTTTAAATGGCTTAAGGAGCCTGAGATGTGGCTCCGTTGTTAGAGAGCCCATTTAGCATGTGTAGGGCCTGGAGTTCTGTCACCGCACTGTATATGATGCTGGGATTCTAGCATCCTGGGGATGGAGACATCAGGAGCCCAAAGCTGCCCTTGGCTACATAGAGATTTCAAGATCAGCCTAAGAGACAGACATATAGATAAATATCAGTGACTCTCAAAGTGTGCTCCCCAGACTGAGAATTTTCTAGAAATTTGCATTATCGGGCTCTCAACAACCTGCATCTCCCTGAGTCTCCAGTGGATTCTGATAAAGACTGTACCCGGGAATCCTAAGGAATCCAGCAACCGAAGTCACATTCGGCAGGTCTGGGAGCCAGCTCTCCTGGAGCAGAGGGATGGGTGCCCTGTGCCTCGGTTTCTCTGTCTTTCAACCGGACAGGCATGAGCAAAGGCCTTGAGTGAGATGCACCTGCCTAAGACTTAGCACTGCTCTATGGCACCCAGAATATAAAATTAACCAGTTATTCTTATCGGTGACTGAGCAGGAGAGGCTCAGTCCTTCACCCAACGGACTCCTGCGCTGTTCCCTGTTCACAATGAGTCTGCCACACTTCTTTTGAAATCTTCAGAAAATTCTAGTAAAATTAAACTATTGTTTAAGAGGGAAAAATCCAACTGCAGTATATACACACAAGACTGTATTAAAATTTCTATTTTTCTAGGCCTGTGTGATGGTTCCGTGGGTACAGGAGCTTGCTGCCGAGGCTGACAGGCTGAGTTCGATCCCCAGGACCCACATGAAGAGAGAGAACCGACTCCAGGAAGTTGTTCTCCAACCTCTAGTAACATGTGCTATGGGATGCACACCTACACACATGAACACAATAAATAAAAAATAAATAAGTGAAAATGTATGTGATTGATCATTTGTTTGTTTGAGACAGGATTTCTGAGTAGTCCTGGCTGTCCTAGAACTCACTTTGTAGACTAAGCTGGCCTTGAACACACAGAGATCTGCCTGCCTCTGCCTCCTGAGTGCTAGAATTAAAGGTGTGTGCTATCAATGCCCAGCCCATGATTGATTTTTAAAGTCAATTTATTTGAATGTGTTTTACTGTGTGTATGTGTGTGTGTGTTTGCACGGGAATCTCTGCACCAGGCATGGTGGTGCACGCTTTTAATTCCAGCACTCGGGAGGCACAGGCAGTCTGATCTCTCTGAGTTCGAGGAGAGCCTGGTCTACACAATGAGACCCTGTCTGAAAAGCATCAGTCAAACGAAAATGTCCACAGAGATGAAAAACCTCTGCTCCCGTGCACACTTGAGCGGAAGCACTGGCACCCTGCAGTCTCTAGATGGTTCTTTCTCACTCTTGCAGCTCTGTGCTGTCTGACACTCGCTGTCTGGTGTTGTTTATGATAGCCACGGGTGTCACGTATACCTTAGCCCTTGGCAGTTGGGGCGAGGTATTTCATCCCCAGAGGACTCCTGATCACTCCTCAGATATTTTTCTCAGCGTCACCGGGTGATGTCACTAGTAAGTCCAAGGATACAATTTAGCATTTTCCAGCGCCCAGACCTTCTCCCTACAGTATGACCCCTAGACACATGCCAGCATAGGTGGCGACATAGAAGGGTGACAAACACACCGCCCCCTTATAGAAAAAAGCCAGGGTCACCATTCCTGCTGTGCAGTCCCTGGCTGCTTTGTCCCATTGGGCTCATTCCATGTACCCAGCATCATAAGCCTACTGCTCTCTCAGGCTGGAGAGATGGCTCAGGAGTTAACGAGACTGGCTACTTACAGAGGACTTGGGTTCAATTCCCAGTACCCATATGGTGGCTCACAACCATCAGTAACTCCGGTTCCAGAAGATCCAACCAGTGTACATGTGGTACACATATGTGTATGCATGAAGGCAAAACATTCATACACATTAAAATGAAAATAATAAGTATAGTGCTTAAGTCTAATGACTGGGGATACGTAGTTGATAGAAAGCTTGCCTACCATATATGAGGCCCTTGATTTGTTCTCCAGCATAGCAAATATTGGCCATGGTGATACATACCTGCAATCCCTGCATGCTGGAAATGGAGGCAGGAGAATCAGAAGTTCAAAGTCACCCTGAGCTATACAGTTGAGTTTGAAGCCAGCCTGGGATTCTTGAGATCTTGTCTCAAACAAACAACAACAATAAAATTAAGCTCTGAAATCTCTCAAGAAATGCATTTCCTTGACACCCCAGTCCCTGCTGCCTGTCCTCCATGGTACCCCAGTCCCTAGCCTGTCCTCCATGACACCCAGTCCCTGCTGCCTGTCCTCCATGACACCCAGTCCCTGCTGCCTGTCCTCTGAGGCACCCTGGTCCCTGTTGCATGTCCTCCAACTCCAGCTCCCACTACGGACCCATTCAGAAAACACAGTGTGGTTTTAGTTAGGAATCCCCACGTGGGGTTTCCTCTCAGAGAGCTACTGCCAACTGCCTGTTTCTGGGTGGACCACAGGGGCTTGCACAAACCCACCTGATTGGCAGGCATGAACAACTCTGCCTGGGGAGTTTTCAGAATAATAAAAGGAGAGGAAACAGGATGCAACTCCAGTGTCTCTGGGCCCAATGTGGAAATAATCATTTCTAAGAAAAACAACAAATTAAAAAAAATTAAGGAGCTTCCTGCTGCATGATTTAAGATCTGGCTTGGCTGGAATTACATCAAAAGGCATAAAATACAAACATTTCACAGTGTCTCTCCCATCTCTGTCACACACACACACACACACACACACACACACACACACGTGCGCACATGCGCGGATGGGGTAAACTCATATCAAAACTAGAAAAGAATTTCGAAGGCACCATTCATGCCAACTCCTGGTCCAGGGTGGAGCATGCAGGTGGATGAGGGACGGTCCTCTCACCATACCGATTGCTGCAGAAGCCAGGATGGGGCGTGTGCAGTGTAGCCCCTCAGAACAGAGCACCTGAGGCGATGCACAGTGCTTAGAAATAATCTACTCCTTCACCTCCCGCTTCTGCACCACAGAGCAGACGGTCGTCTCATCCCATGATCCAGATGAGGAAACTGAGGCACAGAGAGACCAAGTAGCCAGTCTATCATATTCCAGGCTGGAGCTAGGAACCCCACTCTCTCCTCCAGTCACATGAGGAAGACAGAATGTCATTCCCAAAGAGTCCTTCCTTCTGATCCTTGAAATCTGAGATTGTGCTGCCTACCCTGACCAAAGGGATTTTGTAAAGGTTCAGATGGGAGGTGATCCTAGATACCCGAGGGAACCTAATGTCATCAAAAAGAAACAAATCTGGGGGTGTGGTTCAGTGGTAAAGCCTAGCACGTGTAAAATCCAGGGTATGATCCTCTTGTGTCCCCCTCACCCCCAGGAGGGCAATAAGAGGAGGAAGATTCTAACACTGCTGACCTTTGAGGGTGGAGATGGGGCCATGAGCCAGGAGGTCTGGCAGCTTCCCGAAACTAAAAGGACAGGAGCAACATCCTTCCAGAGCCTTGAAAGGAAGGCAGCCTGCCGCAGCTCGCATTTAGCCCAGAAGGATGCATCTCAGAGTCCTGACCTCTAGAACTGAAAGATGCGAGGCTTGTCCTGTTTCTTAAGTGTGTGGTGACTTTTTATAGGGGCAGAGGACACTGGTACACACAACCCAGGGCCCCAGCACAGAGCAGCACAGAACATGGTGTCCCTGCCTGACTCTGCCAATTGCTAGTTATGGGATTATGACAAGTTTTCGGTTTTTTGGCCCTAAAAGGAGTATAGGCAAGAAGCAAGAAGAGTGGACTATGCCTGGCAGAACTGCGTTCATCAACACCACGGACCCTACCAAACGCCATTCCGCTCTGCAGAGACAACAGGGACCACAGTACTGGGGTCCGCTTTGTGGTTCACCCATCATGTAGTGGGCATGTGTGCGTGGGTGTGCACAAGTCTGTGCTTGCACGTGTAGAGGCCAGAAGCACACAATGACCATCTTCCTCAAACATGAAGCAGGGTCAGTCACCAAACCTGGAGTTTACTGTTTTGGCTAGACTGGCTGGCCAGAGAGTACCTGTAGAGGGTAGCCTGTCTGTCCCCAACCCCAGCACTGGGGTTTAAAAGCACACCCTACACCACTAAGCATGGCTTTTCAACTTTGAATATTGGGGATCTGAACTCAGTTCTTCACTTAGCAATAGCCCCAACCCCTATTCTTCATGTTTTATTTTTATTTTATTTTACTTTAAATGTATTTTTTTGTACATTGGTGTTTTGCCTGCATGTCTATGTGAGGGTGTCCTATCCCCTGAAACTGGAGTTACATTCAGTTGTGAGCTACCCAGGCCCTCTGGAAAAGCAGTTGGTGCTCTTAAACACTGAGCCATCTCTCCAGCGCTATTTATGTTTTAAAGAACAGTTGGAATATGAATGGCCCTGTAGCTAGACCGAGTACATTGTATGGTGGTACCCTATCATACGTAGGGATCCCCTTTCTCTGCTACAGAAGCTGAAACTGAAATGGCTACCGACTCACCCACAGACACCACACAATCACCCGAAGCCGACTCTGAAGTTAGGATGGCTGACCTCCAGTCTCAGTACTGAGCACCCCAGGTCCTGCGACCTTCAGTGCTTGCCTACACTGGGAGTGTAGCTGGGGGTTTGAACTGAGGGAGGCGTCTTCTCGGTAGACTCACATCTCATAAGGATAAGACTAGGAAGTGGCTGTGCCCCAAGTAATACATAAGATTCTGGAAAATGACAGATAATTCCGTGTTCTATGCAACAGTTGCCTTCCTGGTCCATTCTACAATGTAAAACTCGAGCTGCGTTCAGTGTTAAATAGGACTGGATTCCAGACTTGGCTAACGGTGGACTGATTCCTACCTACATGAGTGACTGGGCACATTTCCAGGAAGCAAGTCCCAGAGGTTGGCTCTGTATTTCCAACTTGTAGAAGCCATGATCCAGACCTTGAGTGCCAGCTGCCCACCACCACCACCACCATGGCGATTGCCCCAAAGCTTGGCAGCACCCAGTTCAGGAAGCGCATGCCTAGAGCAGGCAAAGCTATCAGAGCCTCCACTGAAATGTGATGGGAAGGATCTTGTTCACCTATTCACAGGAGACGGTGGGAGCTTTCACTTCAGCCTCTTGGCTTCAGGGATGAGCTCTTCCTCTAGCTTGAACATGTGCTTAAATTAACCCTCTGTCCCGACGGGAGCAGCCATCATGTATGATGGCGAGGGAAGGGTTGCTGACCTGATCCTACAACCAAATTTTAGCTCTTTAAGCAAACTGGGCTGGGCCAGAAATCCCAAAGAAAAATCCCAAAGTGGAATTTTTCAAAGTGAGATTTTTCACTCACTTTGAAAAAGACTTAAAACCAGGAGCTCAGAGGTCTTGCTGGGTCCCCTCCTCTCTCTAGCAAGGTAGGACCCTTGAAAGGCCTACTCAAGTGTCCCCGCTCTGATGAAAGCAATGACCACAGTCGCTAGGCGCCATCGCTCAGTCACCGCCTCTGCAATCTGTGCCGCTCTACAGTTTCCAAGGCAAAGAGGAGGCCGAGCCACACCGAATTAAAACAAAGAGAAAAGAGTGGACCCTGTCGCGGAGCTGCCCTATCACCCCAACCTGGGCTCTGATATCCTGGAGCTTCTGCCTTTGGGACTGGCTCCGGAGACCCCGTGGCAGGTACCGACTTTCCCAAAGGCAAGCAGTTGTCTACAGTGTTCTGCTCTAGTTACTAGTAGGATAAAAAAGGAACTGAACCTTTCTCCAACCCAATTGGGAGCTCACAAACAGAAAAGGGGCGGAGCCGGAAGGATAATAGAACCCCAGGAGGTGATTGTGCCCCCAACCCAAGCATCACGGCCCGACCTTCATTCAGTGACTGGTTTAGGAGACCCTCTCTGGTGCCAGACTGGGTAGGAGAGACCACGATGGGGGCTTCAGAAAGCCCGTCCTACTTAGGCCAAATAAGTCAATACACTCCTGAACCTGACACCACCAAGCCAGTACAGTGACCTGCGGAATGCCACATGTGGGAACTCATCAGAAACGCAGGATCCTGGGGCCCCACCCAGACCTGATGAGCTGGACCCCGATTCTACAAAGATCCCACCAGTGTTTCATGGAGCATCAAAGCATAGGGAGGAAGCAAAGGGACCCTGGTCGTGGGAGAGGAAGAGGGGTTGGTGAACCTTGGAACTGAAAGCCAGCCTAGTCCAGCAAATGCCAGGCAGCGCCAACAAGTTGGGAGACAAGAAAGGCCAAGGTCTCAAGCACTAATGCCAATGTAGGGGTACCACTGACCTCCCAGAAGCCTGTTGCTGAGTCCTTACTGACCCAATCTCCACAAAAGCCCTGCTCGCCGCTGAGCACTCCCTCTGTGGTTTCGCCTACACTGTGTAAGGCTTCCTTCAGAACACGGGAAATCACATTTATTTCCTGGTAACCTGGATGGATACCCAAAAGTCCCCCAACTGCATGGGGGAAACTCTGAGGCTCAAAGAGACCTTTTGTGGCCTTTAATTTCTTCCTGACTTACCTACAGATCCCAGACCAGAGCAAAGCACAGACATTCAGGCCAGCTGATGAACGACCTGCTAGACAGCCTTTGTCGGGTCACGGCAATCTGTAGCTTTGCTTCTAAATAGGTCAAAATAGCTGTACATCCTCGAGAAGGCTCTCTGGCTCTCTCTCTCCCTCCCCCTCTCTCTCTGTCCCTGCCATAGCCTTTCAAGTGCTTAGATCACAGGCATGTACCTGTGGTGATACTCTGTGCTCTAACAAATAAAGCTTGCCTGAAGATCGGAGGGCGGATCTAGCTAGCCATTAGTTAGCCATAGAGACCAGGAAGTGGTGGTACTCACCTTTAATCCCAGCACTTGGGCTCTCATGCCTTTGGTCCCGGTACTTGGGAGGCACATGCCTTTAATCCTAGCACTAGGGGAAAGGAAACAGGAAGTGATATGGCTGGGTAAAGAGAGGAATATAAGGCAGGAAGAGGCAGGAGCATTGTCCCTTTCCAGGCCAAGGAGTTGGCTAGGTAAGAAGTGACTATGGCTTGCTCCTTTGTCTCCCTGATCTTTCAGCATTGACCCCTATATATGACTCTGGGTTTTTATTATTACTACCCAGTAGAATTCACATGTGCCCTCCTATCCTGCTTAGATCGCGGGCATGTGCCCTCTATCCAACTACTTATTGGCTCAATTTGAGAAAAAGCTCTTAAGCTGTACCTTTTGGGTAGACAGAAAATACACAGGGTGGGGGTGCCAGCCTTTCTGGCTGTCAGTCACCTGCAAACCTAGCAGCTTCAGCAGCCATGGATTCTGGTCATATCAAACTCACAAAAGAAGGGCATCTTTGCAGGCACAGCGGGGTGGCCTTCATAAACTCAGTTATCTGAGCCTCCAACAGCTGCATAACCCACCCCTTTATCTGGACTCTCTCAGGAACATGTCTGCACCCCAGCCTTCCGCTGATTTTCTACCTAGCCACTTTCTCTCTCAGAACATCAGGGAGGCTGCCTGCTGAAGTGGGCTAGCCCAGGCTGGGGTCTATCCCAAACATAGCAGTACCCTTAGCCTTCTAGAATGTGAAAGGGTCAAAGGCCAGAATGGCTGTCAACATGAGTTTAATTTATTAGTCGTTAAAACGAAAACAAAAAACTCAAGTGACTGGGCTGGAGAGATGGTTCAACGGGTAAGAGTGCTGACTGCTCTTGCAGAGGACCCAGGATCAGTTTGCATCACCTGACACATGATTATCCCGAACTCTAGGTTCAGGAGATCCTGGCACACATGTGGTATAAATATATATATGCAGGGAAAGCACACAAAATAAATCTAAAATAACTTTTAAAAAACCAGCTGAGCAGCGGTGGCACACAGCATTTGGGAAGCAGAAACAGGTGGACCTCAGTGAGTCCGATGCCAGCCTGGTCTACAAAGCAAGTTCCAGGACAGCAAAGACTGTCCCACAGAGAAACCCTATTGGGGACGGGGGACGACAAAAAACAAACCCTAGGGAATGCCTGCACATGCACGTGGCCCTGGGAATTGTTATATACTACTGTTCCTATTTTGTAAGAAGATAGGTTACCTAGCAGCATTGCAAGCATAGCTTCGTTTAGTACATCAAACAGATGAACAAAACATAATGGAGGCTGGAGAGACGGCTCACAGCATTCATTGGTCTTACAGAGGATTCAAGTTTGGTTCCCAGCACCTATATCAGACAGCTCACAATAGGTGTAACTTCAGCTCCAGAGAATATGGGGCTCTAGCCTTCAAGGGCACCTGAACTCATATGCATGATTCCACACACAGACACACACATTTCATTTGTATTGTAATAAATAAAGCTTGCGTGAAGATCAGAGAGTAAAACAGCCGCACTGGTTAGCCTTACAGACCAGGCAGTGGGGACACACACCTTTAATCCTAGTAGCCACACTAGTTTGACCCAGGAACTGGACAGTAGTAGGGCACACCTTTAAACCCAGCCTTAGAGAGGATTATAAAACAGGAGCAGACAGCTCTCAGTTACAGTCTCATTCTGAGATTCCTGGAGGCAGGATCGCCATTTCAGACTGAGGTAAAGGTAAGAGCCGGTGACTGGTTGCTTTGCTTTCCCGGTCTTCAGGTTGAACCCCAGTATCTGTCTCTGAACTTTTATTAACCATGCTTCACACATGCGCATAATAAAAATGAGACAAAAGTTAAAATAACCCTTTAAAAAGCCAGGTGTGTTGGTGCACACTTTCAATCCCAGCACTCTGGAGGAAGAGGCAGGCAGATCTCTACGAGTTTGAGGCCAGCCTGGCGTACATAGTGAATTCCAGGACATTCAAGGCTATGCAGCAAGACCCTGCCTGAAAAACAAACAAATAAATAAATATGATTGAGCTGAGCATGGCTGTACCTTTACAACAAATGATTCTGTTTTTTAAAATCTGACAGTGAAGCTTATGGGCTATCTTTGACCACATGGATGGGGAAGCTGTCTTCACAGTGGCAGATGCCTTACCTGCAGTCACCAAGAGTGCTTTAAGTCTTCTTTTTGTGTTGTCTGAAAGATGAAAAATAAAACTGAAGCTTTTTCTCCTTCTAATTTTGTTTGTATAAGAGTTTGGCAGGTGTGTGGAAGGCAGAGGACAACTTTTCAGAAGTCAGTTCTAGCCTCTCCCTTGACGGAGGCAGTGTCCTCATCTCTGTGGTGGCACCAGAGTCCAGACTCTGCCCCACCAATTCCCCACCCCCGGTGCTTTACTGCCAGTCTCCTGTCTCCACCTTCCGCTTCCCTATGGGAGTCCAGGGATTACAGATGCATACCCACATCCTGCTTTTCATGTGGGTTCTGAGGATCAGACTCAGGTCATTGGGCTTGTGTGGCAAGCGACTTTACTTACACTGAGCTACCGCCCCAGTCCTTGCTTTGTGTTTTGAAAAAGAGTCTCAAACTAGCCATCCTCCTGCCTCCACCTCTGAGAGCTAAGATTACAAACATGCACTAGCATGGCAAGATGAGCCTCCTAATATTCTAAGTTTAATTTAATTTCTTCTTTTTAATTTTGTTTACTTTCGGTTTTGAGATAGGGTCTCTCTAGGTAGTTTTGGCTGCCCTGGAACTATGTAGAACAGACTGACCTCAAACTCACAGAGATCCATCTGCCTCTGCCTCCAGAGTGCGGGGATTATCAGCAATACTTACATTTTAAAAAATTTACTAAGGACTAGGGTGTAGTGGCCACACCTTTAGCCCTAGCAGTAGGGAGGCTGAGGAGGCAGCTGGAGGACAGGGTCACCTCTTTGGTCTGAGCATCAGTAGAGGTAAAAGAACTCTCTAGTGGCTGCCCTGTGCTTCTCTGACCTTCATCATTAACCCCTAATATCTGGCTCTGGGTTTTTATTATTAAGACCAACTAGATTTCATGCCATACTCAGAGCTACATAGAGAGGGCCTGTATCAAAATGAACAAAAGCTTGCTAAGGAATAGCTGTGGTGGCTCATGCCTGCAATCCCAACATTTGAAAGCTGGAGGGAGGAAACTACCATAAGTTCAAAGCCAGCCTGGGCTCAAGAGTGAAAACCGGTCTCAAAACAATATGAAACAAAAAACCAAACTGTCAAAGCATTAAGCCATGTGAAATTGCAAATCTTGGGCTGCCTTGATGGTAAAAAGTGACAGCTTCATATGGCTCAACTTAACACATGTCTAGTGTTTATGAATTATTTATTACTTACAAATAAATATTTTAATTATGAACAAAAATATGCATTGTTAAGTTATGCACGAATGTGGGCGGGAGTGGTGAAAGAGACTGCCCTGGACGGAGGAGGATGCATTCACGCCCAAGGGACTGGCTTCAGGAAGACCTGGGTTCAGTTCCCAGCACACACACCAGGCAGCCCACACCACCTGTAAGTCCAGCCCAGGGATCTGACGCCCTCTTCCGGCTTCCACAGACATCTGCACTCAGTCATACCATGCATGAATACGATTAAAAATAGTATTTTGTTTGCTTGCTTTGATACATGGTTTCTTCGTATAACAGCAACGCTGTAGACCAGGCTGGCCTTAAACTCAGAGCAATCCACCAGCCTCTGCTTCTGAGGGCTAGGATTAAAGGAGTGTGCCACCATGGCCCAAAGAAAAACTAAAATGATATGGAAGGAATAAAGAGTATAATGAAAAATAGTAACACATTAATTAATGTTCCTGAAGGGTGGGATGGCAGGAAAGCCAGCTGGTAACCCATCTAAACAGAACGATGTGTTTGACTTTCCTGTCTAGAAAACAAACCGGGAAGAGACAAAAAACGCCGCATCTGGGACCTGCTAACCATGTGCTCACGTTAAATTATCAAGCGGACCTCAACTGTTTTCTGTCACAGGACCATTTCCTCTCCCCACTAAAGAACTGAGCCTCCCTTCTTCTCCTGGCCTCCCCTCTCAGCACCGCGCGGTTCCTGTGTGGGGACTTGGTTTCCAGATGGCCCAATCTCTTAGCCCAGAAGGGCTCACCTGATCTGAATTGAAGCAACGAGAGCCTCTCTCGGGCCAGGCCAGAGCTTGGGCTGTTGCATCTCCAGCACTGAAAGGTCAGTTCCTGCAAGCTGTGGCTACTGTTCCCGGCAGGAGAGCATCAGTGGCCCACCTCTGGTCCCAGGTTATTCCAGATGCCCCACAGTTCATGGCTAACTGACCCTGGTTGAGCTTGGGGAAACATGGGCAGATGATCATGTTTGCTTTTTGAACTGAGTTGCATAGTCACCCACTCTTCCATAAGAACACCATCAAATAAACAAAGGAGCATCCCATCGTTCGAGGACATGATTTGGTACCCAAATCTTACATGAGAACTTCGTGGTGCCCAGAGAAGAAAAGTGGGTGGCCCACACGGCTCTGGAACTCCTGACAGCCTGCGAGAAATGTTTCCGTTCATAAACACATCCTTTAAATGATGTAACCCTGCATCTGGCTCTCTCCACGCCTGTGACTCAGAGACGCAGAGCTCAGCCCTTTTACACTTAGTTACTGGGGGCAGGGGGCACGTGCCATGAAGTGCGTGCAGAGATCAGAGGACAACCTGTGGGAGGTGTTTGGGTTTTTTGTTTTGTCCATCCACCATGAGGGGCCTGGGGATCAAACTTGGGTAGTTAGACTTGGCCGCAAGCACCTTTCCTCCCCCAGCCATCTCGCCAGCCTTCAAAGTGTCTTTAGAAAGCCAGGAAGAGCTGGGTGGTGGTGTCACGTGCCTTTAATATCAGCATGGGGGTGGGGCAGGCAGAGGCAGGTGGATCTCTGTGAGTTCAAGGCCAGCCTGGTCTACAGAGTTCTAGGAAAGTCAGAGCTACAGAGCGAAACCCTGTCTCAGATAATATTTTTGTACAAAGCAAACAGCGAAAGTCAGCGGGCATAAAGAACAACATAAACTTTTAATTTAGCTACAAAAATAGCTGGAGGAAAAACCAAGTTCTTAGGAACACAGAGGGTTGTTCTGTGTTTGTTTGGGAAGAAAATTCCACAGTGGGGGAAGCCACAGATTCGTGTTTTAAGCACAAGTGTGTTCCTAAGGCATATGTCATGTAGCCGCAAGAACTCCACAGCTGTCCAGGTAACTTGACAGCACTTGAGAGATGGGAAATGAGAGACATCACCATGGTGTGAGGAACAGGCTCAAATCTGGATGATTTCCGCCTGAGAGACAAACTTAAGTTCCCTTCTAAGCCCCACTCTCCGGCCTCTCCTCCTCCACTCCCCCCCTCCCCCCCATCCACCCCCCCCCCCCGCACTCCCCTCATTGCCCTCCAGCTCCAGCTAGCCTGGAACCCACAAGTGTTGGAATTAAAACTGTGTCCCACCATACCCAGCATCTTTCTGAGGGTGACAGCCCTTGGGACAGGATATTCCTTCCTTTGAAGAAACTGCATATTGGGGAAAGAGGACTCACAATAGACAAGACACTTGATCCAGATGCACTTCACCTGGCAGGAAATGGCATCTCTCTCCTCGGATCAAATGCAGGCGTAAGGGCTGGCTAGGTGTCTCAGCAGGTAAAGAAGCTTGCCACAAAGACCTATAGACTTGAGTCTGACCTCAATGACCTCATGGTAGAGAGAACCAACTCCTAAAAAGTTGTCCTTGTTGTCCTTTGACCTCCATATGTGCCCCACACAGATGAATAAATAGACCTATTTTTTTTTAGATCTATTGTTTATTTTTGTTGCTTTTTTTTTTTCCATTGTTATTTTTTGTCCTGAGACAGGGTTTCTCTATGTAACCCTGGCTGTCCTGGAACTCACTCTGTAGACCAGGCTGGCCTTGACCACAGAGAGGCTTGCCTCTGCCTTCTGAGTGCTGAGATTGAAGACGTGTGCCACCACCAACTTGCTGTTTCTTTAAGCATCACAAGATCATATCCTGTGTCCTTGTGGACTAGTAACCAGGTCAAGCTAAGAAGAGTTGACAAGGAATCCGAAAGGAAGAAAAGAACCTGTACAATGGGAAATCCAGGAGGAGGGCTGCCTAGGAAGACCCAAGAGTCTCTGAAGAACTTGCATGTTGGCACCAGGTTCTAAAGGAGGGCCACACTGGTAGGGATTAATCTGCTCCTTCGGCTCCCTCGCTCGCTCGGGGATTCTGGGTGGCCAAGTGTAGGGCTGATAAGTGCCTGGCTTGGAGGAAGTACAGATGGCAGTCTGGCCGGCATCAAGCTGGCTCTCTTTGGGCGTCGGGTACCTTCTGCTCCCAAAAGGCAGTGCTTAGGACAAGCCTTTGCATGCTCAATGGACAATTCTGCTTCCTCTTTATCCAGGGAGCATGAATAAGACAGCAGCAGTTCTGATTTATTTTCGACAGATTAGGGTTCCGTGAAGATGGGCGGGGCCTCACTGAGGAAAGAAGAATGAATTAGCCATTCTGAGATGTCAGACCACTTGAACATGCCCAACTTCCTGCATGCAAGCCAAGCTGGTATCACCTCCTGAGCTCATTTCAAGGCTAGCCAAGTCCCCCACCCCCAGGATTGGACTGGGGCTGCTCGCTAACGCCAACATGGAGCAGCCTCTGCCCTTCTCACCTCACAGCTGCTGACGGTAAGGGCGAGCACTCTGTAACTGTCTGTCTCTAGACCCTCCCTCACAGAAGGATACTTACTAGGCACCTCAGCCCTCAGAGGCCACAGCTTGCACATCCTGCAGGATGGACCCACGCTAACTAGAACAATGAAGCTGCCCTGTTGTAGAGAGTGACAGACAGCCTTAGCGCAAGCGCTCTCACTATGGGATAGTCATAACTACATGGCTTGTGACCTCCACCGTATCTCTGAGACCTGTACAAGAGGACACCTGCTTAATCTGGTGGGCCTGAACTCTCTTCAGAATCCTATGGCCTTGATAGCTCTCCTAATAAATCTCTTACTCAAAAAGGCAGTCTGCCTCACTCTCCCTCTTGAACCCCCAAATCTGAGACCTTTATAGTCTGTCCTACTTACTCTGCTTTAACAGTCAACTTGACACAGCCGAGAGTCACTCCAGAAAGGCGTCTCAATTTAGGGGTTTCCTGAATCAGATTGGCCTTTGAACATGTTTGTGGAGAGTCGTCTGAATCGATACATGAAGGTCAGCCACCTGTGGGTGGCACCATTCCTTAGGCATCTGATAGGCTGTGTAAGAAAGCTAGTCAAAGGGCTAAAGAAATAGCTTAGCAGCTAAGAGCACCAACTGCTCTTCCCAAAGGACTCTGGTTCAGTTTCTAGCATCTACATTATGGCTGTATTGTAGAACCAGAGCTAGAGATGGTGTGAGCTCCCATGTGGGTGCTGGGAATTGAATCTGAGTCCTCTACAGGATCAACCAGTGCTCTTAACCACTGAGCCATCTCTCCAGCCCAATAAGTAATTTTGAAAAAAGAAAAGAAAAGAGCGCTAGTCAACAAGGAGTCAGTGAGCAAGCTAGGAAGCAGCATTTCTTCTGTTTTGACGTTCCTGCCTGAGTTTGATGTTCCTGACTGAGTTCCCATCCTTCCCTCAGTGATGAACTATGACCTGGAAGTAGAAGTCAAATAAGCTCATTCTCCCCTGAGCTAAGTGCAGCCAGAGTGTTTTATCACAATAGAGTGAGAACAGAACTCGCTCCACACCTGGCCTGGAATTCACATGTAGATCAGGCCGGTCTCAAACTTAAAGGATCCCCCTGCCTCAGGTCCCTAGTCTCAAAGCCCATCAGGAAATGTGGCGTCACCCCACCAAAGTCCCATCCTGTTTTCCCATCCAAGTTACCTGTACGTTGAAACAAGGGCACATGCTCTCAGAGCCAAGCCCACAGACATCAGGTGGCCGCTGGCTGGAGCTGTCATTGGTTGGTAGAGCACTTGCTTAACGTTCAAGAAGCACAGTGGTGCATAAACAGGGCATGGCGGTGCACTTCTGTAACCCTGGAACTCAGAAGGTGGAGGCAGAAGGATAAGGAATTGAGGTCATCCTGAACCTTGTGAGAACCTCTCTCAAGAAAGAGAGAAAAGAAAAGCCCGTACTTAAATCATAACCCCACTTCAGTCTGAGAGAAGTGACATATAAGGAAATTACTGAGTTGCACGGTAACTTAATCTGGTGGGCCTGAACTCTCTTCAGAATCCTATGGCCTTGATAGCTCTCCTAATAAATCTCTTACTCAAAAAGGCAGTCTGCCTCACTCTCCCTCTTGAACCCCAAAGGTTCTGCATGCCTTTAATCCCAGCTGCGTGCCTTTAATCCCAGCACTCAGCAGGCAGAGACTGGTGGATCCCTGTGAGTTCAAGGCCAGCCTGGTCTAGAGAATAGTTCTAGGACAGCCAGGGCTACCCAGAGAAACCCTGTCAAAAAAAAAAAAAATCAAACAAACCAACCAAACAAACAACAAAAAAGGAAGCCATTTGAATGCCCCTCGGGGTCCAGCTCAGCCCAGGGCACAAGAGAAGCCTTCTCCTCTGCATCCATGTCCTGTGAGTAGAATGTAGCTAAGAGGAGTCTGATGGGAAAAGACCAACAGGTGGGTAGGGAGGAAACAAAGGAAGGAAGGAAGAAAGTCCAGGATGGAGGGAAGGGGGAGAAAAAGAAGATGGAGGGAGTGGAGAGGGCTGCCATGCAGAGTCATAGACTTAGAGGTTCTGTCATGGCGCAGGGTGTGGATCCATACGCGAGCTCACACCTTCCTTCCTCAGGCTTGGGTGCATGTGTGCTGATGGTGACAGCTGTGTCCCCTGCCCACCTTGAGGACATCCTCCCAGGTGTGGTGACAAAGGGGACTTTGTTCTCCAGCCAGTCACAGAAGCCACTGAAGTCTGACCCTCAACTCCTGTTTTCAGAGCTGCTTTGTCCCACGTGACCTAGTGTGTCAACAGTGACACCAGGAGCTTCCCAGTGTGTCAGAGGTGGGCACACTCGTGGGACACAGCCGGTTCAGGCGGAGACCCTAGTCTGGGACTTTTCCCCCCTTCACGCTCCCTGAACCCAGCAGAGCCCCTGTGGGACCACCAGCCCTCATCTATGTCCACTCAGAATCTTCACTCAGCAGAGAGAACCTAAGACCTGAAATCAGTGCGCTCACACCCAGCACACACTCAGTGACATCGACAGTTCATCCGGGTACAAGGGATGTCAGCATCTGCGGGCCTCCCAGCCTCCGGACTCATCTCTCCTGGCTCAAAGCTCCTGCTACCCCTGAAGCAGGGCCACCTGCTTCCTATGTCAGGCTCTCTATGTGCGGTCCCCAGAGCCTAGAAAGCCAAGCCCGGCTATTCTTCCCAGCTCTGAGCTCAGAAAGGCGTCTCTTCGGGAAGTCATCCTTGATGCCCCACCCCTCCAGCTCACACCTATTTCTCTGCTGTGAATCTGATTTCCAGCTCAGCTCTGAGAGTGTTGGTTCTATGAGCCAGCAGCCTAGAGCAGTCAGGCACACATCTGGTTCCCGCACCTTCGTGAATGAATAAATGAATGAATTCATGAATGAATCATAGATGGGGACCTAGCCTGCCTTTTTCTAAATCCTAAACAAGAATGGGCTACATTTACAACAGGCACCCCAACATTTCGCAAATCTGCGCGTGACCTTTGGGAAAACGCAAGGGAGGTGAAATTTAATCTCTGAAGGGTTGAAAGCCTTACCCTGGAATTTTTAAAAATAAATTTGGGTGTTTTGGTTAAAAAAGCATGACAGAGAATAAGAGCCCAACATCTGTTCCCAACCAGATCAGTTTCCTCCCATCTCCTTAAAAACTGACAAGTCAGTAAATCGGATGTCATGACTCACACGGAGAGAGAGGACAATTGAACAAGGGAGAAAGAAAACCAGAGGAGGGGAGAAAGACAGACAGAGACAGAGGGGAGAAGGAGGAAGGGGAGGAGGAAGGGGAGGGGGAGGATGAGTGACAGAGCTGGGAAGAGATAAGAGAGAGGAAGAAGAGAGTCAGGAAAGAGAGAGGGATAGAGAGAAAAAGGAGGGGGAGGAGACAGAGATACAGAGAGAAACAAAAGAATGAGACAAGAGATGGAAAGGGAGATGTGGGACAGAGACAGAGAGAAAAGAACCAAAGAGACAGACACACGATGAAGAGAGAAAGGGACAAAGACGTAAGACAGAGAGACAACAGTGTGCTCAGACCCTCCGCCTGGCAAGCAGCTGGCCCTGAAGTCTGCACCATGCCCATGGGTACAAGCTGAAGTGGCATCTCACAGCAGCCAAGTCTCTGGGTTCCTGGTCTTGAAAATCTACACACCACTACAGTGCCCGTCTCTGCCTGGGGATTTGTGGGATACTGTCATGCCCCAGTGGGAGGGGATTGCCCAGAGACAAGCTGATGACTGCCCCAACTATTGTCGGGCTCTAACTTTATAAACAAAAGCACCACAACATGTGGCTCATGCCAGTTGCCTTCTACAACTCACAGAGTATCACATGGCTGTGACACTCCCTAACCTACCCTGCAACTGCATGGGAAAGCGCTCAGCATACCCAGCAGAGAAGGGCTCTGTGCCTGTCAGCCCCACAACCAGCATTTGCTCAAGGCCTGGTCCTCTGGAAGGTTCTAAACTCTGCCTGTGAATGACTCAGGTCATTCACTATTTCACTCACTCAGATGTTTGGAGGGTGACCCAA
This sequence comes from Myodes glareolus, assembly GCF_982192425.1. Classification (NCBI taxonomy): domain Eukaryota; kingdom Metazoa; phylum Chordata; class Mammalia; order Rodentia; family Cricetidae; genus Myodes; species Myodes glareolus. Next base: position 6,352,126 of record NC_142035.1, read on the forward strand.
CACAGTCTAGGACTATTTGCTGCCATCATCCTTGGTTAAGGAGGCTTCGGGGCCACAGCAGGTGACCAGCTGACTCTAAATCCCATGGTGCAGGACTCCGCTCAGGAAGTCCATCATCCCTGCTGTGTATGGAATGCCTGGTCTGGTGACCCCAACTGCAAGCAGTTGGGTGCCCTTGAGCCTCCCTTGTCTGGTTTCATTCATCCAGTCATTCATTCATTCATTCATTCATTCACATGTTTCAAGGCTCAGCTTGGCCAGGCCTTCCCCACAGAATTGATAAACTGGCATGGAAAATGCCAGAAGAGTATTAAGATGTACAGACGAGGTCTGCGTGCATAGTTAGTGGATGGACGAGTGTGAAGACAGACAAACAAGGTCTATATACGTAGTTAGTGATGGAGGAGCGTGAAGACAGACAGACAAGGTCTGTATACATAGTTAGTGACGGAGGAGTGTGAAGACAGACAGACGAGGTCCGTGTAGGTGCAGGTAGTGGATAGCAAAGCACGAGAGCAGAAACTCAGCAGGGCAGCGTTGAGAGAGCCATGCAGGCGAAAAGACATCTCTGAGCCAGTGATATTAGGGGAGGCCCAGGAGTTCGGGGTTAGCCAGGGGCTTTGCAGAGGGGGGAAAGGGAATGGGGGGGTAGGCTTTGACCCTGTAGGGGCCCAGGTCCCAGGCTCAGTGTGTCCAATAGGTACCAGACAAGAAGAAAGGACACTGTTTCCTGTTCGTCAAGGATACTTGAGGTGTGTGGAGGCGTGGGACTGAGAGTCACAAGGATAGGGCCAATTGATGTCCTTCTAGACATCACCATGTCTGTGACCTCTCTGACCACCCAGGTTCCTGCTGATGTGACTGTCTGCATCACATTGACCTCTTTTAAGGTGGACAAGTGGCCCCAAGGTGACAGAGAGCTCTCCTTCCTCAGATCCTTTCAGTAGAGTGGTCACAAGATCCCTCATCCAGACCAGGCAGTGGTGACACACACCTTTAATCCCAGCAACCACACTAGTTTGCCATAGAAACCGCGAGGTAGTGGTGCACGCCTTTAATCCCAGCCCTAGAGAGGATTATAAAATGGGAGGAGACAGATCTCTGACAAAGTCCCATTCTGAGATTCATGGAGGCAGGATCGCCATTTTGAACTGAGGTAGAGGTGAGAGTCAGTGGCTGCTGTTTTGCTTTTCTGACCTTCAGGTTAAACCCCATTTCTGTCTCTGGATTTTTATTAATCATGCTACACCCAAACTCCCAAACCAGCACTCTGTCTTCTCTACCCTGCTCTTTGTTCTCCTCTTGTTCCTACTTTGTAGCCTCAGGCCTGAGATGAGCCAAAAAAAAGAAGAAGAAGAAGAAGAAGAAGAAGAAGAAGAAGAAGAAGAAGAAGAAGAAGAAGAAGAAGAAGAAGAAGAAGAAGAAGAAGAAGAAGAAGAAGAAGAAGGGAAACAGAAGAAAGATTTATGTGAGTTCAAGGTCGGTCACCATAGTTAGTTCTAGGCCAGCCAAGGTTACATAGAGAGACTTTAGATGTGGGGAGGGAAAGGGGAGGAAACAGGAAAGCAAAGGTATGTCTCCCACATCACCTAGAAGGGTAGAATCAGGACACTGCCTGTAACACAGTATCAGGTACTGTGCCCTTAACAAGTATGGTGACCTCAAGCTTAGGAAGCAAACTTTGGGTCCAGGGTGTGGCTTAGTGATAGAGAGACTGCATAGCAGAGAGGAGGTTTTGGCTCATCCCTAGAACAGAAGAAAAAAATAGTAAGCTTTAGCCAGTTTCAAAGGCATTTTCACAATATAGTTCAAACAGCACAATTCTTTTCTAAATTTTACTTAATTTAGTATCTGCGGGATATTTATTACAATAATCTGGAAATAAGCCAAACTTCCTGGCCCTGTGGAAACCTTCCCTCCAGTGTCTGGATGCCATTGCCTTGTAACAGCACCTCCCTGATAGTCACTAACACAGAGCCAGACCCCTGCATCTCCTACGTGAGCATGGGACCAAATAGGAGACGCTACATGAGAATGGAACCAAGTGGGAGACTCTTCATGAGCATGGGACCAAGTGGGAGACTCTACATGAGAATGGGACCAAGTGGGAGACTCTTCATGAGCATGGGACCAAGTGGGAGACTCGCCATGAACATGGGAATGTACACAGGCACACAAAGCTAGTTGATTCTGACAACTGTCTTTGAAATGTGAACAAGTGCCACCCATTTGTGCCTCAGTCCCTTTACCTGTAAACTGAGGATCATAGTTGTGACTCTCATAAAGATAACAGGACATACTACAAGATGGTGATTTCGTATTGTAATTGCTACAAAGCTTGGAAACAAGGTATATTTAATGCCCAGCATAACATCTTGCTCATTAATTGCCTGTTTTCATTCATAACAAAGAATGACTGAAAAAGCAACCTGTAGGTGTGGCATGTGGGACACATCACTCAAATATCTCTGAGCTGCTTGTCACAGGGTCATTGGAATGGGTCCATGCAAAGTCAGCAAGCTCCAAACAAAACATCTAACTTTCAGCTTTACATAGGAGAGGGTAGAAGGACGCCACAGCCATGAATCACACCCACCAAATACTGGCATCTCATTGGTTAGGAATAAGCGCATGGTCTGTAGCTCCAAGGGAGCCTGGGAAATACAGTCTTCAATAAGGACCCTGGGTGACTAGAGAAACAGCTCATCAGTGAAGAGTTCTTCCCCTTTGAAAAAGAGTTTATTTCCAAGTTTGAGTTCGAGCATCCTCATAAGGCAATTCACAACCATCTGTAACTCCAGTTCCAGGAGATCTGACACAAGCACCTGTACACATGTAGTGTATACACATGGGCACACACATAAAAATTTAAATTAATTTTAAAAATTAATCCATGTCAGGTGTGGTGGTACACACCTTTAATCCCAGCACTCGGGAGGCATTGGTAGGCAGATCTCTGAGTTTAAGACCAGCCTGGTCTCTACAGAGCAAGTTCCATGACAGCCAGGGCTACACAGAGAAATCCTGTCTTGAAAAACCAAAAATAACTCTATTTTAAAAGACCTGGGCAAGCTGGGTGGTGGTGGTACACATCTTTAATCCCAACATTTGGGAGGCAGAGATGGCAGATCTCTGTGAATTCAAAGTCAGCCTGGTCTACAGAGTGAGTTCCAAGGCAGTCAGAGCTGTTACACAGAAAAACCCTGTCTCGAAAAACCAAATAAATAAATAAAAGACTTAGGCAGCTGAGATGGCTCAGTGAGTATAGGTACTTGCCATGGTAACCCCGTATCAGAGGCAGGAGGATTACAAGTCAAGAACAGCCTGGTCTGCAGAGTGGCCCACAACCTGAGTTCAGTCACCATAATGTTCACACACACACACACACACACACACACACACACACACACACACTCCAAATAAACAAATAGTTTTAAAAGACACTCTGGTGTTCACATGTGAGGCAGCACAGACATGCACCTTGTGTACACAGTCTCTTAGTAGAGGAATTTTGTTTGGACAGAGTAAGGGCTCCCTAGGCAAACCTGGTCCTGCTTCCCAGAAGCTGACATCTTCTCAAAAGGAATATGAACTTCATCTGAGTGTAGCTCGGAGGTGGGGGCTTGCCTAGCACAAGGCCTGGTGTTGGGTTCCCAGCACCACAAACAGCAATGGGGCATTCTTTGTAGATTTGACTCAGAATGTAGAGATGGAGCTGGCCTTGGTAGTTCATGCTTGTGACTCCATAGCAGAGGCAGGACTGCTGCAAATTCAAAGGCAGTTTGGTCTGCATAGTGAGCTCCAGGACAACCAGTGCAACACACACGCACACACACACACAGGAAGGAAGGAAGGAAGGAAGGAAGGAAGGAAGGAAGGAAGGAAGGAAGGGGAGGGGAGGGGAGGGGAGGGGAGGGGAGGGGAGGGGAGGGGAGGGGAGGGGAGGGGAGGGGAGGGGAGGGGAGGGGAGGGGAGGGGAGGAGAGGAGAGGAGAGGAGAGGAGAGGAGAGAAGAGAAGAGAAGAGAAGAGAAGAGAAGAGAAGAGAAGAGAAGAGAAGAGAAGAGAAGAAATGGAGGTGGGTATAGTGGTATCACCAGCCATCCCAGTCCTCAGGAGAATTGTGAGCTTGTGGCCGGCTTTAATCATTACAGGAAGACTCTGTGTTCAACAGAAAGGAGAGTGGGGTGGGAAGTGAGAAAATTCCCCTGATTTATCTGTATGTGCTACAGTCACATGTCTGGACATGTATAAGAGGGAAAAAGTGGTGGATGAAGATGAAGGCATTGAAGGAGGGAAAGACAGAATCCCGGGGAGACTGGGGTCCCATTGACACCCCCACTTCAGCACAGCAACAGTGACTTCAGAAATCTGGCTCCCGGAATCTTCAACAAGTGTTTCTGCTGTTTAATCTCCCAAGTTTGTGTGTGAGTTTTTGGAAGCGGGCAGCCTAGCATCCTGTTCTTCACTTTGGCAGCACAGCCTCTGAGAAAAAGCAGAAGATTCCCCCCTAACACTTCGGGATAGAACCCTGTCCTACACACCAACAGCCACTGGTACCAGGCAGCACCCCAGACAGCAGTGGGGACCAGGCCTGAGGGAAGGAGGTGGAGGCTTAATTGAAGCATGAGCTCATGGGGAGGGGTATTTACTCTAGGGCAGCCATCAGCAATTCCGAGGGGTGCCCACGCACTGAACCAAGAGGTTTGGAGTGTCCCTGGTGAGCTCCTGCTGCCAGGGGCAAGTTCCTGGCACGTGTGTAGGTCCTCAGAGCTTCTTTCTATCACGTTCTGAGACTTGCTGAACTCCGGTCACTGATGACCTGGCTCAGAAGCCGTCAGTCCCCTAGGGAATGTTCTAGAATCCACCTTTTACTCAGCTGGTGTCCTGGACATTTCCTGGTCCTCTGTTCCCCATCCTGAACATCCTTTGCTCCCATCACACCCTCCCCCACATGCTCATCCTCCCTGCTCTCCAGCCTCTCATCACTTCCTGTATCCCTGACGACTCCTTAAGTTTTTCCTTGGCCTATTCAGTCCCTTCCACAAAGGAATTGCGTGTCTAGCCACTGTCTTGAGTTAAAGAACATCCTGTCCCCAGAACCACTGTCCAGCTAGACCTCAGAGGGTGACCTTGTTTGGAAACAGCCTTCATGGGTGTAATTAAGATGAGGTCATGCTGGACCAGAACAAACTCTACATGAAATGACTGATATCCTTATATGACAAGAAGCCACACTCTGACGGAGACAAGAGGGAGGCAGAGGCAGAGGGCTGAGGGACACCAGGTAAGCGAAAGAGCACTGAGAATCCCCAAAAGTCATCAAGAACTGGATGAAAGCTGGGTGGTGGTGGTGCACGCCTTTAACCCTGACACTCAGAAGACAGAGGACGGAAGATCTCCAAGTTCAAAGCCTAGTCTACAGAGCAAGTTCCGGGACAGCCAGGGATACACAGAGAAACTATATCGTGAAACACCCCATGGAAGAAAAGAACTGGATGAGGCGGAGAGAGATCTCCCCCTCGAGTCACCAGGGGACGTGACTGTCCCCATCTTGGGACATGGTGAAAATGAGTGTCTGCTAATTTAGTACTGCCTTGGGCAACCAGCTCCTACCCTGCTGGTAGGGAACTGGAGCAACAGAAATTCAGGGTAAGACAGGTGGCCAGATGGTCCACCTTGGACCACCACACTGCATCAAGCTTCGGAAAAGTCCCAACTCCAGCTTTGTCTCCTGCTTCTGGCCCTGCTCAGCTCCATTTCACTGCTAATCCCTTGGTTCTGGCACGTTCTCTGCCTCCACAGACAGATCATTTGCCTTCTCTGCCTGGAACTCTCTGTCGAGAGGCATCTTGGAGGCAGATGAAGATGGAGACCAAGTCAGAAGTCTTCACATCTGTTTCCCTTGGCTTACAGCCAAGTGGACCTGCCAGAAGAACAACGGAGAAACGCAGAAGGGAATGGGATCCCATGGTCACTGATTCTTCCAGAACCTTCTCTGTGTGTCATTTCTGAGTATCTAGTCGATGCCATATACTTCAGTACAGCACAGCTGAAAGGCTGGCCATATTTGGGCTTTCTATGCAGCCTACCTGTTTCAGGTCCAACCCTGAACACAACCTTGTTGGGTGTCTCCCATCTGGCACCAACACAGCCGAATTCGGTGACTTCCAGGTTCTGCATGCAGCTTTGGCTCACTCCACTTTCTCTGCTAAAAAGGCCCTTTGTTGTTCTCAGGAAGTCTCGAGAAACAATGGACAGTTAATTTCATTCCTTTCCTTGGCTGGACTGGGTGGGGGAGGGAGAAAAGGAGGAGAGCGAGGTTCTCCAGACTCCTAGTGGGGTCGAGGAAGCAGCCATCAGAGCTCCCCTGGAATGCTAGTTTCCTGAGAGCCTGAAGATGGCCTCAACTATGCTACGCCCCAGACTCCAGGTGCCAAATGCGTTCCTCGCAGCCAACATTGTGGTTCCAAGCCCAGTGTCCACTCAACTCTCTCCCACTTTATTGCTTCCCTTGATTGCCCTTGCCCAGTTCATGGAGAACACGAAGTGCCTGAACGTTTAAGGCCTCTGGCTCCTGGAGTCACTGAGAAACACATGACCCTTCTGAGCCAACGAATCATAAGTCAGTAACCCTGGGCCCTGGCCCTTAGAGTCCCTTGTACTGGTGGCCTTGAGGCTTCTGGCAGGCACCTTGTTAACAGCTTGACAAAGACAGGGAGAGGAAGACTGCTTTGTCACCCCAGCATCCCCTAAACCCAGACCTGGGCCACTCCTGCATCATTGCTGTTTCTCAGATCACTCATTTTTGATCTTTTGTCTTTAAATGAGCTCTGTGCAGGCCCAAGAGATGGCTCAGTAACCGAAGGCATTGAATACATAAGCCTGACAATCGGAGCTTGAGCCCTGAAACCCACATTAAGTTGAAAGAGAACCAGGTCTACAAAGTTGTCCCCTGATCTGTGACATGTGCACATGCCCTCCAGCACATGCGTTCTCTCTCTCTCTCTCTCTCTCTCTCTCTCTCTATCTCTCTCTCTCTCTCTCACACACACACACACACATGCACACACACACAAGAATAACAATAATAATTTGTCCTGAGGCAGGCTCTCACTATGTAGAGCAGACTTGCCTTGAACTCACAAACATCTCCTACCTCTGCCTCTCGAGTGCTGGGTTCAAGGAGTGTGCCACCATGCCTGGCTACAACCCAACGTTTAAGATTCTAAGTTAGGTTTGTAGATACATGCAGTCACCTTGGCTCTACCAAACATGAATAAATGGATGAGTGAATGAAAAATGAGGAATGAGTAAATGGTAACTCAGTTCAAGTCAGCGGATACTCTCACCAGCTTCCCACAGAAGCAACGCTTTAGCATAGACGGCAGAGGAGAGGCTGTCAGAGCCTGGCCCTGAGGACGCTCAATGTCCACAAACGTCTCCTGACCCTTGAGTCATCTTCAGTCCTCGGTCTGTCCCATGAAAACCTAAGGTCCTTCCCAGGTGGCCTGTTTTGAAAAAAAAAATCTTGTTCTCTCTCCCTCTCTCTCTTTCCTCCCCTTTACCTTTCTCTCAATAAACTTTATTTTCAAAAAAAAGAAAGAAAAAGAAAGAAAGAAAGAAAAATCTTTATATGGGGTCCAGGGATCAGGATCTGAACGCAGGCCCTTACACCTTTGAGGCAAGCATTTTGCCCACCAAGCCATCTCCCTGGCCCCTCAGGTGGCTGATCTGATTGGTTGCAAGCTCCTATTCCCTGGATTAAGACGTCCTCTTACCACTCTGAGTGCCTCCTCTAGTCCTCTACTCCCTTGTGTTTCTCTAGTCTCACCAGACTGTCCAGAGAGTAGAGTGGAGGAAAAACGGGGACTTAGAACAGACTTTCGGCCATAGCGGTTCAGGTCGCTGGTTGCCAACTGTTCCATCGTTGGCGGTATCCAGTCTTGCACCTACCGTCTCCCTGTCCATCTTACATGGGTCTTGTCTCTCCACTGCTGTGCCGTTGGGCACTTCTTTTGTGGCCAGCATGACCAAGCAGCTTCACTTAGACATTGTTACAACTCCCGGGCAGACTTCCGGCTTGGGCAGCTGCACCTCAGAAACCGTGCATGGGTCTGAATTAAGACTGAACTCTGGACCACCTTACTGTCTCCACAAAAGGGACCCAACCTCATCTCCCCCAGTACCAGCCATGGTGGAGCACTGTGCCATCTCAGAGTTACATCCCTCAAACTCCCTCCCAAGTCCTAACTCCATTCCTGGAAGGAACCAGTTCTAGCCTGTCTTGCCCAGAGGGCCTCTGTCTAGAAGCAGTTCTGTACTCCTACACCAACCCAGTGGCCTACTGACCCCCACTCACCCTTCAGCTCCTGCCAACTGGTCACTCAGGCTACAGATCTGTTCCTCCGCTGGGCTGGGTCCCCAGAAGACACCACCTTCTCCTTTGTAACTTGCAACCCAACCGCAAAATTATAGTTGAACTGCTGTAGCGGCCACCTCAGCTTCCCCAGGGGCAGCCATGTGTCTGCCTTGGGCGCCACTCTCTCACATCTCTCCCAGCTCAGGGCTTCATCCATAGCAGATGATGGGGAATACGGGTCAAGTGAAAGGATCTGTCATCAGAGCTAAAGAACAAAAAGGCCAGCCAGGCACGGTGGCACACACGGGTAAGGCGCAAGGTTTCCAATTCAAGGCCAGCCTGGGCTTCATAGAAAGCTCCTGGTCAGCCCGAGCTCCGTACTGTTTGAGTCCCTGTCTCAAACAACAAAGGGGCTGGAGGTGTGGCTCAATGGTACACACCTGTCTGGCATGCATGAGGCCTGTGTTACAGCCTCAGCTCTGGCTACATAGAAAGATGGAGGTTTAGCATGGCTGCATGAGACCCTGTCTCTAAAAAACACAACAAAAAAAGTCTGAGGACAATTTTTTCCCCTTAAAGGGCCAGGGAGGAAGTGGGGGGCTGTGTACCCAATGTCTCTGTCCTACTCAGTGGCAGCATGCCAGGGCAACGCCACTATCAGCAATCTGAACATGAGAGGGTTTGGCTGTTTTAATAAAACTTTGTTTCAGAAACCAAGTGGCAGGGACAGCAGTCACTGCCCAACCCCATCTTAGCCTGCAATGGGGACCACCGGACAGACGGTGGGAAAGAAGGGGCAGTGACAAAGGCCTCAAAGATCCCAGTGAAGGGAGGCTGTCCAAGAGGCTACTCCAGTGGGAGCCTCCTGAGGTGGCCTTTCAGGCTCTGAAAAACCTCACAATCCCAAGGAAGGCAGTGAAGAAGCCGTGTCCCCAGGTTCAGATGTTGGCCAGGGCACAGAACCAACTCCCAGAGCTGGGACTTGGCACCTACAATGGAAGCCATTGATAAAAAAAACAAGAGCATGTTGAAAGCCGCTCGGTTTGTCGCCCGAGCTCGCCAAGGGGATGTGGTGAGCTGGGCTCTCTCTGCATCCTGAGGTGGCTTAACTCTGGCAAAGAGGGGCCTTCTTGTTTTCAGAGACAACCTCCACTGCCCCTCAATGAGTGTGCACTTTGCCCTTGGTTGTGATTGGGGCAGGCTGAGAACTCCAAGAAGCCTGCCAACTAGCTGCCTGTGACCCAAGCCACCGGGAGCCTCCATGTGCCTGGCCTCTGGGGCTAGGGCTACCTGAGCAAGGGCTGGCAGACCTTTTAAAGGCTTCCTTGTATGGCCGTGCTTTACAGCTGTTTGTTCAACTGCCACCCCAGGCCTGGTGTTGGACCAAGGGAATCTTTCATAAAGGCAGCCCTTGTTCCACAGGTGTTCATGCGAGTAGCTTCCCCCGTGGCCCCGAAGCATCTGGCCTGAGGGAGAAAGGTTTTGAGCCCAAGTCTCTTTCCTCCCTTGCAGGTGACACCAGCTCCTGGGTGATAACAGCTGCCCAGAAGGCCTAAGGCAGGGATTCCCCAAGAGGTAGAAAGGCTCCCTCCTGCTCAGGCCTGGGGTAGACAAGGCAGGGTTAGCTGGTGCACCTTTCTGCTGGGTGGGAACCTTGGCTTAGCCATGCTGAGACCTTGGGCAAGTGCTGTCACTTTCTAGAACTTGCTGTGGTCCCTACTGACTGTAGACCAGGAAACTGGCATTAGGGACACTTCAGGAAGAATGTGGGAAGGACAGTCAAGAAGCCAGCCCTGGCTCTTCTCAGCACCTCCTTGACCTTGATTCTCTCTAGGTGTCAGCTTTAGCCTCACAAATGGCCATCTTTGAGGCCAGGGCCGCAGCACAAATCACCGTCTTGTGGCGCCCTGTCCAGAGGTGGAAGGAATCCTGGGGAAGAGCTCTAATTACCTAAGTGTGGGTCACCTGATCACAGCCGGACTTGAATACTGGCTGGTCACACTGCTCCCGAAAACACAGAGCAGTTTCCCTAGGCCATTAGAGCCACCAGTTCAGACCAGCACACACTGCCCTGAGGACACCTCTGAGAGCCCAGGAGAGCAGGACACCGCAGCAGCCATCTAGACGGCACCTCCCTCCCATTAGCAGAGGCTTTGGGAGGACAAGAAACTTGGGACCACCCAGAGGAGCTAAGGGTTCTGGGGACTCAATGTACACAACACACACACACACACACACACACACACACACAGGGACAAGAGCATCGACTGCCTTACTAGAGCACGCTGGAGAAAGATGGACTCAGTTCGCCAAGGTCGGATATGAAGCCAAGAATGGAAGTCAGTCTGCCTGGTGAATGAATTAAGCATTAGTAAAGCCGGACACAGGGGTGCACACCTTTGATCATAGCACTTTGGAGGCAAAGGTGGGCAGGTCTCTGTGAGCTAAAGGGCAGCCTGGTCTACAGAGTTCCAAGACAATCAGGGCTCTTGGGAGGGGGAGGAAACTAAGAGGAGGAGGAGGAGGAAGAAGCAAAAGAGCAATCACAGCTGTGTCCACTCGTGATTGGCGCCCCAGAGTCAAGCAACTGCCATCTTGGGGAATTCAGCTGTGTGCCCCTGTCCCCCCACACCCCCACCACCAAACACTCCCACCACCACAAGATCCTAGATGAGCTGACTGACAGCTTACACCCCAACAGACAGTGTCCTCTCAGAGTAGGGAAGGAGATGCTCACTTGAGAACCCAGTTGCTCCAAACCACTGGGAAATGCTGCCTGTGACTGGGAAAAAGGCTAGAGCATATTTGGGGGGAAGCGGTTTCATCTCTACTGGGGTAAGGCTTTTGGACTGTGGCTGGTTGTGGGAGGAGTGCCCACACCCCTGTAAGTAACCCCTCACCTAGGCTTTGTAAGGATGCTCAAAAAATTCACCAATTCCCCAGAGTGAACTAACTCTGGCAGAACTATCCCTCGGTGTGTCATTGGAACCTTTGGAGGAGCGGTAAATGTTGCTTTGATTTCTCCAAGGAAGGAATTTTGGCAAGAGAAGGGTGTCTGCAGAGAGCATTAACTGAGCGAAGACTGTGGGCAGCTCCGTCCCATGGGCTGGGATCCTGGACTAAATCAAATGGACCAAAGGAGACAGTGAGCTGAGCACCCGACCTTCATGCTTCTGCTTCCTGATCTGCAGAGTGTGAACAAGCAGCCTCACACACACCTGTTGTCACAGATGAGAGCCAGCCAGCTAGCCAGCTAGTCAGCCAGCCAGCTGGCCTTCCCCTCCAGGGTGGACCACACCCTTAAATCTCAAGCCTTTTAAATCCTTCCTGCCTTAAGTCACTTCTTGTCTAGCAATGAGAGTTGTCACTACTGCACCTGAGACAATGGTTAGCCCTGTGAATGCCTGGTCCACAAGGCTGTTTGGAGTTAGACTTCCATCACTCATTGGCTCATTCAATATTTTTTATTGCTAACTGCCCTCATTGGGTACTGAGAGACACTGTGATAAGTGGGTCTTGCTTGAAACTATGGAAATATAGCCAGATAATTTTTTTTAAAAAAAAAGATTTGCTTATTTTTTTGTGTAGGAGTGATTTTGTTTTCCTTTTTTTCTTAGCTCTTTCCACTTTATTGCCAGAATGAGTTACACTAGTCTAAGCTAAAAGTGAACCCCAAGTAATTACACTATACAAACTGTGAGGTTTTTAAACTTGTGACCAAGGACAGAATGGAAATTCTACTCATTGGAAGTGCAAGCTCCCTTAGGCTTCAGAGAGCACTTACAACCCACGAGCCTTGAGCTGATTGTCCTCGGCCCACCCAGGGAACTGGCATTTGCTCTTGTGTTGGTCACCCTGTAGCCAAATTACTTCTCCATTTCTGGAAGCTCGGCTTCAAATAAATTCAACAAGCAAATTTATTCCTAAATGCCTTCACTGCTCTCTTTTTGTTTTTCAAGACAGGGTTTCTCTGTGTACTTCTGGCTGTCTCGGAACTCGATCTGTAGATCAGGCTGGTCTCAAACTCAAAGATCTGCCTGCTCTCCCTCCCAAGGCTGGGATTAAAGGCATGTGCCACACTGCCCAGCCACTGCTTTCTTTTTATCCTATCATCTTTGATTACTTGGACATTTAAAGGCCTCTGCCCATTCTTGTTGAATTCCTGCATGGATAGAGTCCTCAGTGCCAGGAGAGTTCAGGCCATCACATTCACCAGAGCGGTGGAAAGAGCAGAAGTTCTAGACGTTAAACATTCGCTAAATTCCTTTTCCTCGATGGAAGTAGCCTGCAGAAGATGGCTGAAATAGAAGTGGGGGTGGGGGTTTGGAGGAAATCAAAGGGGCTTCAGGGGGAGGCAGCTGAGGCCGGGGAGGTGGCTCAGTGACTGGGGTAAAGGGTGAGCACACACCTGTATTCCCTTACATAGTCCTGTATGAATGTTTTGCCTGTATCAATGTCTGTGCACCACATACATGCAGAATCCCCTGGACTAGGGTTAAAGACGGTTTTGAGCTGCCCTGTGAGTGCTGGGCATTGAACCTGGGTCTTCTGCAGCTGTGTTCTCTCCATCCCTGACAGGCAGCTTTAAACAAATCAAGGCACAGTCTGTATAGTGTGGAGTGAAATGAACGTCACGAGGAAAACAAGGATCCAGGGTTGTAACCCAGCGGTGTGGTGCTTAGCTAGCAGTCCTGAAGCCCTGAGTCCAGTCTCCAGCACGGCATAAACCAGTCATGGTGGTACACGCCTGTCGTTCCAACACTGGGGTGGAGGCAGGAGAATCAGAAGTCAGTTCAATACACATCACATAGAATCAGAGTTCTGTGAACACACTGATCTGATAACCTAAGAGGATAGGAAGTGATTAGCACAGGGGGATAGCACCTACAGGATACCCTGGGCTGAGTCCTGTCTCAAGCAGGCTGCAACAGGGTGGCACAGAGTCCCTTTGGTTGCTCAGAATGTCAAATGATTCAAACTTTGAGAATTGTTTATCAGGGTGTGGTGGTCTCCCTCTCAGTAGGGAGACTGAGTCAGGAGGATGGCCAGATTGAAGCCAGCCTGAGCTACATATTGAGACCCTCTCAGAGGAAAAAGTAGAGGTGAAGACACAAGGAGAAGGGGGAAACAGAATTTTTAAAATCTTTTCATATATTTTCCTTTTAACTTTTCAGCCACCATTTGCCACCGGGAATTCAAACTAAGAAACCTAAGCAAGGAAAAGTGGAGCTGATGTTTCCCAGCGTATAGAACTTGACAAGCCAGCTTTCATTGGTCCAGCACATTCTGTGGGCTCCAGGATTGGCTCTCAAGTCCACCTGTAGCCCTGGGACAGCTATCCTATGATTGACAGCCAAGCTGAGCCACTCAGAATGCAACAGGCCAACCAGGGGAAGGGCTGAAAGGAAGGCGGGCCCGGAATCATCCTCCAAGGTCAAGTCTTACACAGAGACACACACACACACACACACACACACACACACACACACACACACACACACAGCTCCGACTTGCTGATTGTGAGGACTGGAAAGAGGCAGTGGCCATCCTGCCCTCAGCCACAGGGAAACCTCAGCTCTCCGAGGCCGCTCAACCCTTCCTGTGGCAGGGTCAGGTCGCTGAGTGCAAAGCCAAGCCTTTTCCACTCTGCTTGCTTGTTTGTGCGCATGGCAAAACAATGGTCCCCTTTCCAAAGAGGCCATTCACCAGGGTCTGCTCCCTCCAGTCCGGCACGTGGCTCTGCCCAGCCTGGCAGCCTGTGACAAGAGGCCACAGATGGCTTTGCCAGCCCGGCCAGCCTGAGTGCACATGTCCCCTGCCCGAGCAGCCTCCTGGCAACTCTGCCAGCCTCCAGAAGGTCTAGGTCACAGCTGTACCAACGCAAGACTAACACTTCATCTGGGTGGGGCCTCGGGGAGTTCAGTGGGTGCACTGGCTAGGAATGTGTGCTTGGAGGAGCAGGCATGTGAATGGAATCACAACAGCCCATGGAGTTTATCCACCTTACCTAGGCTCTTTTCTGCTCACTTGCAGCAGAGCCCTTTGTACATCTTCCTTCCCCCAAACCCTCCCCCCTGTTCCTACCACTGGATTTCCCAGCTCCCCAGCAGCAAGGGGAGATAGTCTATGAGAAGCAAGCATGGGTGCTGCCTTGTCCTTTACATGATAAAGAGTTAGGGGTAGAGGGCTAAACTCTGGACCACTGGCCAGCCTGCTGGAATCCGCCCTGTCTCCTGACACCTGGTCAGGTGATCTGGGTGCAGAACGGGGCTTATACCTTTTTGTTTGTTTTGTTTTTCCAGACCGGGTTTCTCAGTGTAGCCGTGGCTGTCCTAGAACTAGCTCTGTAGACCTGGCTGGCCTCAAACTCAGAGATGCCTCCTGCCTGTCTACTGAGTGCTGGGATTGAAGGTGTGCACCACCACCCCGCCCAGCCCAGGGCTTAGATTCATATTCAGACCGCCAATAGCATTCAAACACCTTTGCCCTCCCAACAGCTCCTACTCCACTGAACAAAGGAAGTGCAGAGAAGTCAGGCTGAGTGCTCAGTCAAATAGCGGCTACCCTGAATGGCTGTCCTCCAAAACCAAGGATTATGAGTTCAAAGCCAGCCTAGGCAACTTGATGGGACCCTATGTAAAAGGGGCTGGAGATCTAGTTGAGAGGTGCTCTCGCCTAGCATATGGAAGGCCCTGGGTTCAATCCCCAACATCAGAGAGGTTTGGGGCAGGGAAGACAGGAGATACTGCTGAATTACCCAGTTAACCCAGCTACTGTTGCAATGCTGGCAACTTCCAGCCAGTCTCTGCCTTCTACCTCACCACGAAGCAGAGGATGGCATTGAACTCCTGATCTTACCTTCCAGGTGCTAGGATTACAGGGGTGCACCACCGTACCTGGTTTATACAGTGAGTGAGTAGATCCCAGGGCTTCATGCGCACTAAGCAAACGCTCTACCACCTGTGCCATGCTCCTACCTCCTCATACTTTCTGATGATTGGCATTAGCAATCAGAAATTTTAAGCCTACTCTACTACAGCAGAGAGAAGAAAAGCCCCTGGACGGTGTGGGGGAAGGGATGCTCCCTGATGCAGGTCTGATGAATAAAGGTCACTGGCTCCTGGTTCAGGAACTCACAGCAGCGTGCAACATACTTAGAGCTCCCACACGCGGGAGGAGATGCAGAGGAACTAGGAGTTGCCTGGCTCCTGGCGCGAAGCTATCAGCGAGGCGAACACAGTGAGCCTAGGCTCCTGGCACCCACTCTGAAATCAGAGCCAGCTGGCATTCTATCTCTGGCTGCAGAAAAGGCAGCTGGGACCGGGCCAGCTGGGACGGGGCCTTTGGACAGACCCTCAACTGGGCAGGGGTAGCTGCAGCTGTCACTATCACTTGGCAGCCATCCTGGGTCAACTGTTGCCCAGGAGGCCTGGCCCTCCAGGCTACCTGGGTCAACAACAGGTACGATGTCACCACGCTAGGAGGTTAACTTTAATTATGTTTTAGGTTTGGGTTTTCTGTCTATTTGCTTTGAGGTAGGGTCTCACTGTGGAACCCAGACTGACCTGCTTCAACCTTCCCAAGTGCTGGGATTACAGGTGTGCGCCACCAAGCAGAATTTATTAGCAAAAGAAGCAATGTCAAGGATTCCATAAAAGATACGAACGTATATATATCCTGGGATAGTATATTATAAAAATGAACACACATCTCTAAGCACTATTGTTTTGGGCGGGGAGGAACATGGAAGATGGAAAGCAGTTCCGGGTGAGTGCGGTGGCACACACTTGTAATCCCAGCACTGGGAAGGTAGAGGCAGAGGATCATCCTAAACTATGATGAGTTCATGCCAGTCTGGCCTGGCATACATGAGACCCTATTTGTTTGTTTTTAAAGGGGAATAAAAGGGAGTAGAGGAGGCAGTAGAGATGCTGTAATGGTTAAGAGCAGGCTCTTCTTCCAGAGGACCAGAGTTCAATTCCTAGCATCCACATAGGTCTGCTCCAACTTCAGGGGATGGGATACCTCTGGCATCTGCAGGGCACCTATGCACTTTCTCTCTCTCTCTCCCTCTCTCTCTCTCTCTCTCTCTCTCTCTCTCTCTCTCTCTCTCTCTCACACACACACACACACACAATTTTAGAATAACAAAAACAAATCTCTAAAAACTACATGATTCTGGGGCTTCTAATAATGCATGCTTTGCTTTGTTTTTTGAGACAGGGTTTCTCTGTATACAGCCCTAGCAGTCCTGGAACTAGCTCTGTAGACCAGGCTGGCCTGAAACTCACAAAGATCCTCCTGAGTGTTAGGATTAAAGGTGTGCACAACCACCCTTCAAAAAACTTTTGAAGTTGCAAAATCATTACAATAAATCGATTTAGAAATGGTTCTCCCAGCCGGATGTGGTGGCACATGCCTTTGAACCCAGCA
The DNA here is from genome assembly GCF_982192425.1 of Myodes glareolus. Taxonomy (NCBI): domain Eukaryota; kingdom Metazoa; phylum Chordata; class Mammalia; order Rodentia; family Cricetidae; genus Myodes; species Myodes glareolus. The sequence continues at coordinate 6,368,919 of NC_142035.1, forward strand.
CTCTGAGACAGGCAGGCAGATATCTCAGTTTGAGACCAGCCTGGTCTACATGGTGAGTTCCACAACAACCATAGCTATGTGGTGAGACTTGTCTCAAGATAATAACAATAATAATAATAATAATAATAATAATAAAGAAAACTTAAAGAAAAATAAAACATTTCTGCCCACCTGCCTTGCCACTCTACCCCAAACCAGAATGCCCAAATTCTGCCACACTGTAAATCTCTGACAAGATTATCTTTTCACACGTGGCCCTCCAGGACTGACAAAGGAAGGCAGTCCTCTTCCTGGTGTGTTTATAGCACCTAGAACATGCGTGGCACTGTAGCAATGGAGACTGGAGACCGCACAGCTGAAACCTCCACTGAGGGTGTGCAGGAGGGTATGAGCAGTGACCACCAAATGTTGAACATTTTTAATCTATTAACAATTGGGCCAATCTGGGCGGTGGTGGTGGTGACTGCGCAGGCAGTGGCGGCTGGAGCAGTGGCACACGCACCTTTAATCCCAGCACTTGGGAGGTAGAGGTAGGTGGATCTCTGAGTTCGAGGCTAGCCTGGTCTACAGAGTCCCAAGACAGAAGGGGCAACACTGAGAAACCGGGAGGGGGAGCACAAAAAACAAACACCCACAAACAAAAAGCAAACAAGACTGTACCAACCTGTTAACAGGAGGAGGCCGTCCTGTGGGCCTGGTGAAAGGATCTCCCGGGCCAGTCTCTCTGGGGCTGCTAGAGAAGTGGGGTGATGGCATCCCTAGGCGGACAGCTGACTTTGCCTTTAGCCTCCGGTCCAAGGGCTCCCAGACTGAGTCTGACTGGCCCTAGAAGACCTAAGCCTACTTTCCTGAAGTTGAGGGTGGAGCAGTGAGGGCTGCTGGGAGGGACGTCCCTGTCCTCGGGAGAGTGCTTTGGAGAAGTGGTGAGCAGAAGCCTTTAGCCTTTAACCTTTAGCCTATTGTGTAATAATCGCTCAGTGAACTCCCTTTAATTCTTTCCAATGACTGTTTACAAAACAAAAGAGAATTTACCATCCCCCACCCACCCACCCCCAACATTTTTCCAAGGAACAGACCAGTCCTCTGCATCTTCTGACCTCCAACAGTGTTGACAGTCAGTAAAATCCTAATGCTACCCCTCAGCCCCACCCCACTCCACCCCAGCCCACACCCTTGGGCTCCTTCCTCCCCAACTTCCCCAGGGTCAGGCTTCTCAGCAAAAACAGCCTCTTGTGACGTCTCTCTTTCCAGCCACCCACCCCAAACTCCCCTCCCCAACCTCCCCACCCTCCTCACCTCCCACCCCACTCTGGTGTTAAAAGGAACCAATTCAAACCTTTGGGAAACCTTGGCCAGCCTTAAGGAACTGCCTTACAGGTGTGGCCCAGCTTGGTCTCCTCCAGTCCACCCAGAGGCCCTGTGCTGAGCCCTCTTATTTCTCTATCAAAGTTGCTGCAGCCCAAGCCTGGTTCTGACCAATCTTGCCAAAGCCTCATCTGTTGGCCAGCTTCTTCTGAGTCACTAGCAGCACACTGTCAGCCGACAATTGCCTTCCAGATGCTTCCAACATTGCTCTGCCCAGCCAGCCCCATCCCCAGCTTCCAGAGAGGGCCAGCTACAGCCTGTCCTGCCTGAGCTCCCCTGGGCTCTCTGGTCCCTGACAACTGCTCTCCATTCACTCCAGAAAGTGATTACTTTTATTTTGTGTGTGTGTGTGTGTGTGTGAGAGAGAGAGAGAGAGAGAGAGAGCGTGCGTGTGTGCGTGTTTTGTTTTAACACAAGGTCTCACAAAGTTCAGAGATCCTCCTGCCTCAGCCTCACAAGTGCTTACCGCCACCACACCCAGCTTACCTAAAATGATTTTAAATATGTAAGGGGGACAAACAAGAATGGCTCAGGGTAAAGGGCTGACCACACAAATCTGATGGCCTTAGCTTGATTCCCCAGTACCCATGTAAGATGGAAGGAGAGAAGCCAAGCATGGTGAAACACACCGTTAATCCCAGCAGAGGCAGGCAGATCTCTATGAGTTCGAAGCCAGCCTGGTCTACAGAGTGAGTTCCAGGCCAGCCAAGGTTGTTACACAAGATGGAAAGAGAGAACTAAATCCACCTGCCCTCTCACTCCTACAATTGTGCCATGGCATGCATGTACTTCCTTCCATAGTCTCACACACACACACACACACACACACACACACACACACACACACAGAGAGAGAGAGAGAGAGAGAGAGAGAGAGAGAGAGAGAGAGAGAGAGAGAGAGGAAGAAACGATATGTAAACCATGACCATGAAAATGCAACCATTCCTCTCCTCACCTCTAAACGCCCAGTAGCTTCCTATGGCCCCTTTCAAAGGCTGGCTTAACATGCTCTGGCTGTCTCCAGTCCTTCCAGCCCTCAGGCCTCCTCCTCCAATTGTCTATGCTAGCCATGTGGCTCAGTACCTTATTCAGCGGGGCAGCCACATCTTGCTTCTTCTTTGGTGGGCTCACAACCTTGTCTGTATTCTTTTATATTACTTTTACTGTTTCTATAAAGACTTTATTTATTTTTTAAAACTATTTCTTTTTATAACTGTCTAAATTTTTTTTCTTCTCTCTCCCAAGCCTACGTACATTTTTAAAACACACCGTGTCTCGTTTAGAGGTCTTTTATGTCTGAATCTGTCCTATTATGTATCTGAAATCCTTTTCTGATAAGAAGTGCTTTTAAAATGGTAAGCAGCTTGGTTGCAGAGGCTCTGGATACTGGCTCTGCCTCTCTCAATCTTTTAACATAGCGGAGGTATTTCACCACCAGCTCTGGGACTGCCTGGTAGGAGCCATGCTCACCACCTCAGTTCTGGGAAGCAGCTGGCCCATGCTGCCACCAAGTAACTTGCAGCACACTGCCCACAAATCCACTCAAGTGCTCAGCCTACTGAAAGAGCCAGAGCTATTGTGCCGCCAGCATGAACCAGGAAGCTTTCTCTCAAAGAAGCTGCACAGTTTCACGGCCCGCCCCCCATAATGCTGAGTCAGGACGTCTTCTCTTAAAGGAACCGTGCCTCTGCTCGCCACCAGCAAACAGAGCCTATAAGAAAATAAAATGCCTCTGCCAAGAAGCTGCTCTTGGTTCCCATTTTTGTGGGTCTAGAAGCCTTTTTTTTTAATTTTTTAAAATTTTTAAGGTCTTATGTGGATCCATGACCCAGGCAATGAGCGTCATTTGTAAATGGAGACTGCTTGTTTGTTTCCCAGTCGCCCAGACCCAAATAATCACACAGAAACTTTATTAATTACAATACTGTTTGACCTATTTACTCAGGCTTCTTATTAACTAACTCTTATATCTTAAATTAACCCATTTCTATTCATCTGTGTGTTACCACAAGGCTGTGGCCTACCAGTAAGGTTTTGGCATGTCTTTCTTCTTTGGTGTCTCCTTGAATCTGTCTATTCTCTCTGTATATCTCTGTTCATATTTCCTGCCTGGCTTTACTCTGCTAATTCATTGGTCAAAACAGCTTTATTCATCAACCAATGAAAGCAACACAAATACAGGATATCCCACATCACACTCCTATAAAGGCTGTTACTCACATCTATCCTAGAGCTATACCTCAGAATCCAGCCCTGTTTCTGTGATTTATTTGTTTATTACCATATATTAGTTATAAATAATGGGCCTCACTATGATGTTTTCATGCATGCTTTATAATGTGTTTTGATTATGTACCCCCACCACATTCTTGATCCTCTCCCACTTTTTCCTAACTAGCCTCCTCTTCTCTTCTACTTAATTATTTTTTTTAAATGACCCAGTGAGTTTTGTTAGGGTTGCTACAGGGTAATTTTTTTTAATGACCCAGTGAGTTTTGTTAGGGTTGCTAAGGGGTAACACAGAAACAACAACATGTCACTGAAGAAAGAAGTCTCTATTGAGATGGTATTCCACACTGTAGCCCAGGAAGCCCCAGCCTCAAAGGATCCCTCATCCCCTGTCCCTTTCCAGAGTATTAGCGTTTCCAATAGCCCAGGTGATATTGAACTTGCCAAGTAGATAAGCATCCAGTTGGTACCTCCAGGTCACTCTTGCATGATCTAGAAACCCCATTCCTATTTCCCTCTCCAAACTCCATCCACTCAGAGAGTCTCTGAACAATGGAAAAGAACCAAAAATCCCAGTGCTCTATTTTTAGCAGCTACTGCAACTTCCTCTGCTGAAGTTGCCAGCTATCCAAGTCCCCACCTAAAGTGCTCAACTTTTGACCATATGTGCCAGCTTGTGGCAGACACGTTATCACCCCTCGTCTACAACCTATAAAGTCTCCCTGCTTTTATTTGTGGGCACAGCTTCTCTGGGCTCAACCCCTGGGACTGGAGAATCTTCCCGGGAGTTGCTTTGCTCAAATAAACCTGTTTTTTATACTTTTCAATTTGGCTTGATCTGGCTTACTGCTTCGGTAGAGAAACCTACTACTGGGGGGCAGAAAACCAATTAACAAGGATGACTTTGAACTTCTCTTTTGCTGTTGTTGTTTGGGTTGGTTTGGTTTTGTGTTTGTTTTTCGAGACAGAGTTTCTCTGTGTAGTCCTGGCTATCCTGGAACTAGCTCTGTAGACCAGGCTGGACTCAAACTCACAAATATGTGGGATTCCCCTCTATATGCTATAAATATGTTTTATTACCTTTGCTTAATAAAGAAGCTGCTTTGGCCTATAGTAAGGCAGAATATAGGTAGGCAGGAAAACTAAACTGAGTACATGGAGAAAGGAGGTGGAGTCAGGCATATGCCATGTAGTTGCCAAAGGAGAAAGATGATAGAATCTTACCAGTAAGCCACAGCCTTGTGGCAATGTACAGATTAATAGAAATGGTTTTATTTAAGATGTAAGAGCTAGCTCAGAATATGCCTGAGCCATTAGTCAAGCAGAGTTGTAATTAATATAGTTTTGTATATTAATTAATATAAATAAAACTATATAATTAATGTAGTTTTGATTATTTGGGTCTTGGTGTCCAAGAAACCAAAGCACAGTCTTGGTTTACACACAGGGACCTACCTGCCTCTGCTTCCTGAGTGCTAGGATTATAGGTCTGCTCTACCACAGCCTGGGCTTGACCTTGAATTTCTGATTCCCCTGCTTCAATGTTTTGAGTGCTGGACTGACAGATGTGCATTTCCTGGGCTTGACTCCAAGTTCTTTTTCAGCTATGAACTAACCCACACCAGAGGTGGAATAATAATCCGCTTAGAAATCCATCCCATCTCAATGGTTTGAGTGAGTGGTGCCTACACACACACACACACACACACACACACACACACACACAGAGACTTCAAGCATGCTAAGCAAGTGGTCCACCCAGCCAGGGCATTGTTTTCAGGACTTGAATCTACTGATATTTTTTTCTTAAATTTGTATTTCATGTGCATTGCTGCTTTGCCTGCATGTATGTCTGTGTGAGGGTGTCAGATCCCCTGGATCTGGAGTTACAGACAGTTGTGAGCTGACATGTGGGTGCTGGGGATTGAACCCAGGTCCTCTGGAAGAACAGCCATTGCTCTTTACCACTGAGCCACGTCTCCAGCCCTGAATCTACTGATATTTTAACTACTCTCTGGACCCCACTGCTCCATAGTCAGCACCCCACCGCTCAGACCAGATCCAGGTCTGGTCTAGTTTAGTCAGATGTTGGAGTGAAAACTTGCTAGATCAGAGAAGTCAATAAACAAAGCAACCAGCTGAACTTCCCTTTTGGCCAGAGACCCATCAAGAGAAGCATCTCTCCACTCGTCCCAAATCAAAAAGAAAGCGGAAGTCCCTCCCTACTCTTTCCTGTGCATCTCTCTACCCTTATTCCTCTGTCCTCGTACTCTCTAAGGCTAATTCTTGTCAACTAGTCTCTGACTCCTCTCTCTGATCCAAGGTTAATTTTGTTAACACAGTGAGATCAAATATCCCACAACACCAGGGGCTACATTCCTCAGTCCTCTCCGTGTCATTTTTTTGCATTTTCGGGACTTTTTTCTCAGTTTGTGGAACTTTAGTGATGGGCTGGGGGTGGCGCTGATTTCAGGGAGATCCCATGTTCGTAGTTAAATGCTGTTGAAATCTCCAGCGGGGGTGGGGAAGGGGATGGGGGGGTGGGAGGCATTCCAAACCCCACCCAGATGTTCAGCTAGGAATTTGAACCCACTCCTCCCATTCCAACCCCCCCCTCTTGAAACCACACCTCTGTTCCAAACCCCACCCTCAGAAAGCCCTCCATCAGAGTCTCCTCCCCTGGAGCTGCTCAAAGACCAAGCACACAGGGTATTTAAGACCCCCTACTTGGGAACAGCAGGTGATGTGATTTCTTTCCTGTTTTCTTCCCCTGCGAGCCACTGGGAGTTGCTTTGCTCAGATTAAACCTGATGGTATCAATTAGGCCTGATCTGACTTATTGCACTGAAGGAGAAACCCACTACCAGGGATTTCAAAATACTTATCAGATGCAGCATCTCCACGCTCTAGTGGTGTGGTCCACACACCTCTCTTACACACACCCTGGGTTATAACAAGCAAAACACTCCCGAACACTGCCAAACCTCACCTAGTAAGAGGGGACCTTCAACCTGCTGTACATCCTGAGTATCTGTGATCGCTTAGTCACATGACTTTTCCTGGGGCATTGTTGCCGTTTCTTTTCCTGTTGCTGAGCTCAAGGGCACTGACAGAAGCGACTGAAGGAAGGAAAGGCTTAGTTCAATTTAGAGTTCAAGAGACCGTCAATTATGACAGAGAACTCAAGACGGTGGGGGCTTGAAGAACTAGCCACATATCATCCAAAGTCAAGAGACAGGGTCTAATAAATGTCCATGGGAGCCTAGCCTGATTTCTCCATCTTGTGTAATCCAGGATCCCCTTCCGAGAGAATTAAGGCAAGTCTTCCCACATCAGTCAACACAACCAAGGTAGCCACATCACCCATGCCCAGAGGTCCCCCAGGTGATTCTAGATTCTGTCACGTTGTCAACACAACCAGTAAAAGAGTCTGTTTCCATGCACCCCTCATAATGAGGACGACGACACCAGAGTTCAGCTTGGCAAGCCGGTCAGTTTGCTGGGATTTTTTGCAGGAACCCTGAAGCCCCATAGCTGTACCACTGGGACAGCCATCAGCATGGGCACCAGCTCATGAGAGCTGCATAGGCCAGTGGTTCTCAGCCTTCCTAAGGCTATGACCCTTTGATACAGTTCCTCATGTTGTGGTGACCCCCAACCATAAAATAATTATTTTCATTGCAACTTCAGAACTATAATTTTGCTACTGTTATGAATCATAACGCAAATATCTGTGTTTTCTGATGGTCTTAGGTGACCCCGATGGAAAGGTCATTGCACTCCCAAAGAGGCTGAGACCCAGAGGTTGAGAACCGCTGTCATAGAGGGAGTCTGCCCTTCAGTCTTCTTCTGCCTCCTCCAGAACCTTCCCAAAGCACAAACACCTGGGGCAGGATGACAGGGTAGTAGGGGTGGGGGTGAGAGTGGCTGACTCTCCCCACCCTCCTCCTGTAATGGAACAAGGGAAAGGTGGGGTTTAGTGAGCATCTCCCGTGGGTGATGCCAACTGCGTGGCTCTGATGTCATTGCAAAAACAGCCTTGTCAATCCTGAAGGGACAGTTCTCCATACCCACTCCTAAGGGCTCATAGAGAAGGAGCCTGTAGGCCATGGTTGTGAGGCAGCAGGGCCCCACCTCAGGCCTGACTCCACCCCCTGAGGAGAAGAGGCCAGTGTATAAGGGTTCACTGTTCTCACTAATTTCACTGTTTTGAAGAAACTGTCCATCAGCATCCCCCTTTCCCATGTCTGTATATGAAAACACACACACATACACATACACACACACACCACACCACACACACACACACACACACACACCACACACACTATGCACACACACACATACACACACACCACACACACATACACCACACACACACTATACATACACATACACACTATACACACACACACCACACACACACACACATCACACACACACACAAGTTTTCATTTCTGGAAGTGGACATTTTGCTAAAAGGAGCATAGATCAGGAGGCCCTCCCTCAGTCACCCCTTGGAGCCCAGGAGGAATGCCAAATTCCAGAAGCCACTGTGTTTTGTTTACAACTTCTTCAAAGGTGTTAATGGTGTCTGTCACCCAGGCCAGCAGTAGGACACTCAGTTCTACCAACAAAACAGGTTGGCAGCAAACCTTCTCCCTACCCCCTTGACTCCACTCATCCACACTCCCCCTCCACTGGGCTCCATGGGCCAGGACCACAGTGGAGACTGCAGCAGGAGGAACAAAAGTTCAAGTCCTGATTGGGCTACAAAGCTAGCCTGGGCAACTTAGTGAGACCTTTTATATACATAAAAAAAGAGATGCCAACCTATGGGGGTGCACTACTTTAATCCCAGAATTTGGGAGGCAGAGGCAGGTAGATCTCTGTGAATTCAAAGCCAGCCTGGTTTACAGAGTGAGTTCAGGAGTTCAGGACAGTTGGGGCTATACAGAGAAATCTGTCTCAAAAAACCTAATAATAATAATAATAATAGACTGTGGCAATAGCTCAATGGCTACAACTCTTGCCTGCCATGTACAAGGCCCAGGACCATTGAAACAAGACAACAGCAGGAAACCCAGCTCTACTTAAAGCCCAATTGCAGATGGAATAAAATCCAAACCTCTTCAGGGTCAATGAGTCCCATGAGGGATACAGCCCCATTGTGTCTCTCTCTGTGGCCTCTGCACCACACCTGAGCTGCTTCTTGCCCTGGCTTTTGCGCCTGGCTACTCCTGTCATTTGGGGCTTAGGACAAGATCCTTTTTCCAGAAGTCTACCTTGACCACACCCGCAGAGGCCTGCTGGGCATGTCCCTCCTTCCTTGGGTCTTAGATTTCCCCCTTTAAGCCATTAACTCCAACAGCTTTGTCTGTTGGATGGCCCTCCACCTATTAGTATCCAGCCTAGAAGACTGACATCTTCAAACAGACCCTTGCTGGGTGAAAATGAATGCCAAAGAATCAGTACCTGAGGAAATAATCAAATTGAGAGCAGAAATCAACAAAATAGAAACAAAGAAAAATGATACAAAGAATCAATGAGACCAAGAATTGGTTCTTCAAGAAAATCAATAAAATAGACAATCCTTTATCCAAACTAACCAAAAGGTAGAGAGAGAATATTCAAATTAACAAAATCAGATATGAAAAGGGGGACATAACAACAGACACAGAGGAAGTCCAGAGAATCATTAGATCACATTTCAAAAACCTGTACTCCACAAAATTGGAAAACTTAAAGGAAACGGACAACTTTCTGGATAAATATCATTTACCAAAATTAAAGTAAGACCAGATAAGCAAATTAAATAGACCTATAACTGCTAAAGAAATAGAAACAGTCATCAAAGTCTCCCAATCAAAAAAACCCAGGACCAGATGGTTTCAGCTCAAAATTCTACAAGATTTTCAAAGAAGAACTAATACCAATACTCCTCAAATTGTTTCACACAATAGAAACAGAAGGAGCATTGCCAAACTTTTTATGAGGTTACAATTATCCTGATACCCAAACCACATAAAGACATTACTAAGAAAGAGAATCACAGACCAATCTCACTCATGAACATTGATGCAAAAATCAATACTTTTTACCCAATAAAATACTGGCAAATCAAATCTAAGAACACATCAGAAAAATCATCCACCATGATCAAGTTGGCTACATCGCAGAGATACAGAGATGGTTCAACATACAAAAATCTGTCAATGTAATCTTGGAGTAGGAGCGGCAGGCTGCATTCCCGCCCACCACCCAACTAGCTTTACGCGAGATAATTACACGGAAACTGTATTCATTTAAACACTACCTGGCCCATTAGTTATAACCTCTTATTGGCTTATACATACACATTGATTCAACCCATTTCTATTAACGCGTATTGCCACTTGACTGTGGCTTACCGGGAAAATTCTAACCCACCTCCATCTCAGAGAGGAGAGCCATGGCGTCTGCCTCACTTCCCTTCTTCCCAGCATTCTGTTCGGCCTACTCTGCCTACCTAATTTTCTGTCCTATCAAAGGGCCAAGGCAGTTTCTTTATTAACCAATGAAAGTAACACATAGACAGATGACCTTCCTCCATCATAATCTACTATATAACCAAACTGGAAAAAAACAGATGATTATCTCATTGGATGCCAAAAAAGCTTTCAACAAAATACTACATACCTCCATGATATAAAGGTTTTAGAGAGAGCAGGAATACAAGGAACATAACTAAACATAATAAAGGCAATAATAGCAAGCCAACAGCCAACATCAAACTAAATGAAGAGAAACTCACAGCGACCACACTGAAATCAGGAATAAGACAAGGTTGTCCACTCTCTCCATATCTATTCAATATAGTTCTTGAGGTCCTAGCTAGAGCAATAAGACAACAAAAGGAGATCAAGGGGATACAAATCAGAAAAGAGGAAGTCAAACTCTCACTATTTGCTGATGATATAATAGTTTACATAAGCGACCCCCAAAATTCTACCAAGGAACTTCTACAACTCATAAACACTTTCAGTAATATAGCAGGACACAAGATTAACTCGAAAAAATCAGTAGTCCTCCTATACACAGATGATAAATGGGCTGAGAAAGAAATAAGAGAAACATCACCCTTCACAATAGCCACAAATAGCATAAAATATCTCAGAGTAACTCTAACCAAACATGTGGAAGACCTGTATGACAAAAACTTTAAATCTTTGAAGAAAGAAATTGAAGAAGATACCAGAAAGTGGAAAGATTTCCCATGCTCTTGGGTAGGTGGAATCAACATAGTAAAAATGGCAATCTGACCAAAAGAAATCTACAGATTCAATGCAATGCCCATCAAGATCCCAGCAAAATTCTTCACAGACCTAAAAAAAATGGTATTCAACTTCATATGAAAAAGCAAAAAACTCAGGATAGCCAAAACAATCCTGTACAATAAAGGAACTTCCGGAGGCATTACAATCCCTGACTTCAAACTCTACTACAGAGCTACAGTAATGAAAACAGCCTGGTATTGGCATAAGAACAGACAGGAGGACCACTGGAACCTAATCAAAGACCCAGATATTAATCCACACACCTACAAACACCTGATTTTTGACAAAGAAGCAAAAAAAAAAATCAAATGGAAAAAAGAAAGCATATTTAACAAATGCTGCTGGTATATCTGGATATCAACATGTAGAAGAATGAAAATAGATCCATGTCTATCACCATGCACAAAGCTCAAGTCCAGATGGATCAAAGACCTCAACATAAAGCCAACCACACTGAACCTCACAGAAGAGAGTGGGAAGCACACTTGAATGCATTGGCACTGGAGGCAGCTTCCTAAGAATGACCCCAGTAGCACAGACACTGAGAGAAACAATTAATAAATGGAACCTCTGGAAACTGAGAAGCTTCTGTAAAGTAAAGGACACAGTTAACAAGACAAAATGACAGCCTACAGATGGGAAAAGATCTTCACTAACCCCATATCAGACAGAGGACTGATCTCCAAAATATACAAAGAACTCAAAAAATTGGTCATCAAAAGAACAAATAATCAAAAAAAAAAGAAGAAGAAGTACAGACCTAAACAGAGAACTCTTAACAGAGGAATCTAAAATGGCTGAAAGGCTTTTAAGGAAATGCTCAACATCCTTAACTATCAGAGAAATGCAAATCAAATCAAAACAACTCTGAGATTCCATCTTTTTTATTTTTTATTGGTATTTTATTGAGCTCTACATTTTTCTCTGCTCCTCTCCCTGCCCCTCCCCTTCCCCTTCAGTCCTCCCCCAAGGTCCCCATGCTCCCAATTTACTCAGGAGATCTTGTCTTTTTCTACTTTCTATTTCCTATGTAGATTATATCTATGTAAGTCTCTCTTAGTGTCCACATTGTTGTCTAAGTTCTCTGAGATTGTGGTTTGTAGGCTGGCTTTCTTTGCTTTATGTTTAAAAACCACCTATGAGTGAGTACATGTGATAATTGTCTTTCTGTGTCTGGGATACCTCACTCAAAATAATGTTTTCTAGCTCCATCCATTTTCCTGCAAAATTCAAGCTGTTGTTATTTTTTTCTGCTGTGTAGTACTCCATTGTGTAAATGTACCACATTTTTTTTATCCATTCTTCAGTCAAGGGGCATTTAGGTTGTTTCCAGGTTCTGGCTATGACAAACAAAGCTGCTATGAACATATCCTTGTGGCACAATTGAGCATCCTTTGGATATATACCCAAAAGTGGTATTACTAGATCTTGAGGAAGGTTGTTTCCTAATTTTCTGAGAAATCGCCACATTGACATCCAAAGGGGCTGTACCAGCTTGCATTCCCACCAGCATTTCAGAAGTGTTCCCCTTTCCCCACAACCTCTCCAGCATAAGTTGTCATCAGTGTTTTTGATCTTGGCCATTCTTACAGGTGTAAAATGGAATCTCAGAGTTGTTTTGATTTATATTTCTCTGATGACTAAGGATGTTGAACATTTCCTTAAGTGTCTTTCAGCCATTTTAGATTCCTTTGTTGAGAGTTCTCTGTTTAGGTCTGTACTTCTTTTTTTTTTTATTGGATTATGTGATCTTTTGGTGTCCAATTTCTTTTTTTTTAATATTTATTTATTATGTATACAATATTCTGTCTGCAGGCCAGAAGAGGGCACCAGACCTCATTACAGATGGTTGTGAGCCACCATGTGGTTGCTGGGAATTGAACTCAGAACCTTTGGAAGAGCAGGCAATGCTCTTAACCACTGAGCCATTCCTCCAGCCCCTGGTGTCCAATTTCTTGAGTTCTTTGTATATTTTAGAGACCAGACCTCTGTCTGATGTGGGGTTAGTGAAGATCTTCTCCCATTCTGTAGGCTGTCGCTTTGTCTTGTTGACCATGTTCTTTGCTTTACAGAAGCTTCTCAGTTTCTGGAGGTCCCATTTATTAATTATTTCTTTCAGTGTTTGTGCTGCTGGGGTTATATTTAGGAAGTGATCTCCTGTGCCAATGTGTTCAAGTGTACTTCCCACTTTCTCTTCTATAAGGTTCAGTGTGGCTGGCTTAATGTTGAGGTCTTTGATCCATTTGGACTTGAGAGATTCCATCTTACGCCTGTAAGAATGGCCAAGATCAAAAACACTGATGACAACTTATGTTGGAAAGGATGTGGGGTAAAGGGAACACTCCTCTATTGCTGATGGGAGTGCAAACGGGTGCAGCCACTTTGGATATCAGTATGGTGATTTCTCAGAAAATTAGGAAACAACCTTCCTCAAGACCCAGCAATACCACTTTTGGGTATATACCCAAAGGATGCTCAATCATTCTACAAGGACATGTGCTCAACTATGTACATAGCAGCATTGGTTGTCATAGCCAGAACCTGGAAACAACCTAAATGCCTTGCGACTGAAGAGTGGATAAGAAAAATGTGGTATATTTACACAATAGAGTACTACACAGCAGAAATAATTACATCTTGAAATTTGCAGACAAATGGATGGATCTAGAAAACATCATATTGAGTGTGGTAACCCAGACTCAGAAAGTCAATTATCATATGTGCTCACTCATAAGTGGTTTTTAGACATAAAACAAAGAAAAACAGCCTACAAATCACAATCCCAGAGAACCTAGACAACAAAGAGTACCCTAAGAGAGACATACACGGATCTACTCTACATGGAAAGTAGAAAAAGACAAGATCTCCTGAGTAAATTGGGAGCCTGGGGACCATGGGAGAGGGTAGAACAAGAGGGGAGAGAAAGGGAGGGGAGCAGAGAAAATATATATAGCTCAATAAAATCAATAATAATAAAAAAAGAATCAATACATGCTTGGGAGGTATAAAGATTTGAAAACCTGAACGCCGCCAGGGCCCCACATCCAACCAGTATTATTTGGTTTCTTCTCTCTCTCTCTCTCTCTCTCTCTCTCTCTCGACAGGGTATCTCTGTGTGGGCCTGGCTGTTCTGGATCTCGCTCTGTAGACCAGGCTGGCCTCAAACTCAGAGAGCTGCCTGTCTCTGCCTCCAGAGAGCTGGGACTAAAGGCGTGCGCCACCACCGTCCAGCCAGAGTCTGGTCTTAAACTTCTAATCCTCCTCCTTCTACCTCCAAGTGCTGTGATTATGGGTATGTGCTACCATACCCAGTTTATTCCATCCAGAGGATGGAACCCAGGGTTCCCTGTCATCTAGGCAAGCACACCCCAGATCCCGTAAGCTGGTCTCCAGAAAGTCTTTACTATGGAGTAATGGCTTCCAACCACATCAGGGCAGGGCTGAGGGAAGAGGCGGGGTTCTGTGAGCTGGAGCTGACTAGAGAAGTCTCTGCCTGAGCTGTGGCTGCTGAGAGGCAGTAATCCCCTCAGAACACAACGTTAGGTGGACAGGGTGTGGCGGCTGGGCACAAACAAGGTCATCTCCCAGTCTAGAGGCCAGCCTCGGGTTTCTCCAGCTACAGAAGGGACAGTAGCTGTCCAGCCACACACCTGATCCTTCAACCAGGCACAAGTCAGTGGTCCTAGCACCTGCTGTGTATTGAGCCTAGAGCAGGCAAGCAACTAGCAGACCGGGTGATGTCTGTCCTCTTCTAAGAACCCTGATTTTTAAAAGGATGAGGCAGCAGGTTCAGAGGGGTGAAGAGAGTTGACTAAGACCACACAGCCAGATCCACCTGCTGGGGACAGCGTTCCCTGCATGAGCCACATCAACTACATGTCCAAGATGCAAAGATATATATATATACACAGTCCTGGCTCTGGAATGGGAATGACTCAGCAGCTGGTTTTCCCATCCAGAAAACAGGAGCCATTCACTCCCTACCACGTGCAAAGTTCACTTACTGAACAGAGAGGTGACTTAGCTCTGAAGAGTGCTTGAATAGTGTGTTCAAGCCCTGTATTCAGTCACCTGTAATGCATAAACCCGGCGTGGGTGCACCTCTGTCTTCAGGAGTTCAAGGCCAGTCTGAGCTGTTGTCTCAACAAAGTAGTTCATTTACTCCAGTGACCCTTAACCAAGTCCCCAAAGAAGGCTGCACACCAGCTCACACTGTAGGCCACAGCCAGCAAGTTCAAGCTGGTGCCAGCTGTGGGGCCAGACTGTGAAACACACAGGACTGATAACCAGAAATGCCCAGAGAAGGCAGCCAACCTGCGTTCTCAGTGGGAAGCATGACTTCGCACTCTTCACAGGCTGACCGGGGCTGGGGTGGCTGTTTTGTAGAACCACCGCACCCATCTGTTGTATTTTGTTCATTTTGGTTCATTTGTCTGGTGTCTCACCATTGTGTTTTGGTTTTGAGACAGGGTCTCACTACGACACCAGACCTGGAACTCACAGAGATCTACCTTCTTCTGTCTCCTGAGTTCTGGGATTGTAAGCGTACAATGCACTGCCACTACATAAAGCTTGCTTTAATTTAGCTCTGTTTAGGTTTTTCATTTTGCTTGTGAAAAGTCTTGCTATGTAGCCCAGGCTGTCCTGGAACTCACTAGGAAGCCCAGGCTGTCTCTAAACTCAGGGTGATGTTCTTGTCTTTGCCTCTGGAGCACTGAAAGTGCAGGCATGGGCCACCTACCTAATGTGTTTCTGTTTTTCAAGACAGGGTTTCTCTGTGTATCCCTGGCTGTCCCCGAACTCGCTCTGCAGACCAGGCTGGCCTCAAACTCACAGAGGTCTACTTGCTCCTGCCTCCCAAGTGCAGGGATTAAAGTTGTGTGCCACCGCTGTTTGACTGTTGTTTTATCAGGTTTTGAGACAGGGTCTCCCTAGATAGCCCCAACTGGCCTAAAACTTGTGTGAAGACCAAACTGACCTTGAATTCTGGAAACCTGGAAATCTGCCTGTCTCTGTCTCCTGACTGCTGGTATTAAAGGCGTGGCCACCCTGCCCAGCTTTTGGGTTCTTTTTCTGTTTTGTTTGTTTGTTTGTTTGTTTTTGTTTTTGAGATAAGGTATTTCTCTGTTCCCGGGCTGGTTTATAATTTCTGGCTCAAGTAATTTTCCTGACTCAGCCTCCCTAGTAGCTAGCGCTGAAGGTACAAGCCTCTAAGCCTACTTAGTTTTAATTTTTTTCCTTGTGTATGTGGTATGTATGCATTATGTCTGTGTATGTGGTATGTATGCATTATGTCTGTGTATGTGGTATGTATGCATCATGTCTGTGTATGTGGTGTGTATGCATTATGTCTGTGTATGTGGTATGTATGCATCATGTCTGTGTATATATGCTTTCATGCTTGTGGTAATATATGCAGCTGCCTGTGCACACAAAATAGGTGTGTGCATTGAGGCCTGAGGAGGATGTTGGGTGCCTCCCCCTCCAGCTTACATCTTAAATCAGGGTGTCTTAGTTGATCCATGAGACTCAGCTATCCTACCTAGACAGATTGCCCTAGGGACCCAAGTCTTCTTTCTTTCTTTCTTTCTTTCTCTTTCTTTCTTTCTTTCTTTCTTTCTTTCTTTCTTTCTTTCTTTCTTTCTTTCCTTCCTTCCTTCCTTCCTTCCTTCCTTCCTTCCTTCCTTCCTTCCTTTCTTTCTTTCTTGTTGTTGTTTTTTTGAGGCAGGGTTTTCCTGTATAGACCTGGTTGTTCTGGAACTGCCTTTGTAGGCTGGCCTCAAACTCAGAGAACCGCCTGCCTCTAGGTATGTGCCACCACCACCCGGCTCAAGTTTTCATCTTTTGAGCATCAGAATTTCAGTCAGTCTGTCCATCATTCAGTCCCTCAGTCAGTCACAGGAGCCACAGGAGCTGGGATTTGAACTCAGGCCCTTATATCTGAGTGGAAATCTCTTCAGTCCATAGTATAGCGATATATATGTATGTATATATATATACATATATATATTATAATTTGTTATTTTCTATGCATTAGTGTTTTGCCTGCATGAATGTCAGTGGACCACATCCTTGCCTGGTGCCTGAGGTGGTGGTATGTGGGGTTGGGGGGCATATAGGTTAAAGGACAATGTTGTGGGGGTTGGCTCTCTCCTTCCACCCTGGTTCCGGGGATTGGATTTATTTGGGTCGTCTATTTTTCACAGCAAGCATTTTTTACCTTCTGAGCTATCCCACACACCCAGTTTTTACACTATTTAATGGTTGAAAAAACACTGAAGCAAGAATGTTTCCAGACAGCTGAAAATTATGTGAAATTCAAGTTCTCCTCTGTGACTTCAGCCTTGCTGTCACACAGCCACACCTGCAGTTACAGAAGGTCTCAGGAGACGCCCCCACCCCACCCCAGTTAGAACCAGCTGGCCTTTTACCAGGTCTTCAAACTCAGCCCCAGGCTAGGAAGCACTGGTACCACAGCCACCCTCTCAGAGCTTGTGTGCTGGGTACACAGAAAAGCAAGAGAGGAGATTGGGCTCTGCTCCACATCAGTGAAGATGGCAGAAGGTGGCTTGGGAGAAGGCTTGGCCTTGAGATCAGCTTTTCTCCTGGAGGAGACAACAGGAGGAAAATGAGTAAAGCTGGCAGGGGGTGAGGTCCAGCCTGGGCCGGGAGAGAGGCTGGCAGGGGTGAGGTCCAGCCTGGACCGGGAGAGAGGCTGGCAGGGGGTGAGGTCCAGCCTGGACCGGGAGAGAGGCTGGCAGGGGGTGAGGTCCAGCCTGGGCCGGGAGAGAGTCTGGCAGGGGGTGAGGTCCACCTGGACCAGGAGAGAGTCTGGCAGGGAATGAGTGCAGGGTGCTTTGCGTCAGTCTGGGCTCAAGTGAGAGCAGACACCACCAAGGAAGCAGAGCATGACAAGGTGTGGCCCCATTATGCTCTGTCACTTGGGCTACCTGACGGGGGAAAAGCCTAGAGCAGGGCAGAGGGCACTCGGGATACCTGACAACGATGAGTGGAGTGGTGTCTGTGGGTGGAGAGGAGGCAGTGCTGGAGACTGCATGACTCACAGCAGCCTTGCCTGACACCCATCAAAAGGGAAAGTTGAGGGGGTAACCAGCATCCCCTTTAAACATTTTGCAAAACTGTGTATGTGTGTGGTTCAAGGCATACACTACCATGCCTGGCCTGGTATCCTGTTATACCTTCAAAAGTTCCCTACTGCCAGGCACTGCCTCCCAGGTGCTGGGATTAAAAGCTTGTGCCACTGTGCCTGGCTAGAGATAGTCTTAAGTGGCATAGGCTGCCCCAAATTTACTATGAATCCTGGGGTAACCTTGACTTCTCCAGCTCCCATCTCCTGAGTGTAGGGACTACATATGTACATCTCCATCCACAGCCAGCTTGTGTGATTCTAATGGAACCCAGGGAGACAGGTGTGCAAAGTGGGTTCCCTAGCAACCCTCCTCATTCTCTTTTGATTGCTTTACTCCCTCAGCCTAATCTTGGATTAAAACCTGAGCCTGTGAGGCAGATGTTCTGCTATGAGCTAAGCCCCCAGCTATGGTCTCCTATACCATCCTCTCTTAAAAATTTTTAATTTTATAAATTATATCTTATTTTTATTGTATATGTTTTGCCTGCATGTATGCATGTGTACTGTGTGTGTGTGTATGCTTGATGCCTGAGTAGGTCAGAAAAGGGCTTTGGATCCTCTGGCACTGACTTAACAGGTGGTGTGAGCAGCCGCCGTGTGTGTCCTGGGGATCAAGTCCAGATTCTCTACAGGAGCAGCCAGTGTCCTTACCATTTCTCCAGCTCCCTCCATTTCTTTTTGATTCTCAGAGTGGGTATAAACTATGAGAGACACACAAGAGAGCCTGGGCCTTGCTCTCAGTTAGATTTAACAAATGACAGACTTGAACCCAGGACAGGGTATTAGGATTCCCAGGGATTCTGACAGACCATCACCTGTCAGAGTGTGGTGGACAGAAAAAACATAGAAACAGAAAAGACAGAGAAGAGAGACTGGGCCGGCCAGATGGCTGCCCGCTCTGCCTAGAAGAGAAGCCCTGAGTTCTACACTTTGCCTCCCCAAAGCAAAGGCTGGTGAGCGTGAACACACACACACACACACACACACACACACACACACCATACGCACATATACAAAACATACACACATAAAACACACACACACAATCAATCAATCAATAAATATGTAATAAAATCTAAAAGAAAAGGCTGAGCCCCGGCACCCACAATGATGTCGGAATCATGGTGGTAACAAGATGAATTGCTGGATTCCACCTTCTCCTCACTCCCAGACCGACCTCCCGCCCTAGACACAGTCAGGAGGGAGGGGTGTGTCTGATGATAGGATGGCTCTGTCACCCAACACACGTATTTCCCTAGAGACAGGAAGGCACAGAGATGTAAACATGACTGTTCTCGGTTGCTCTCTTTGGAAAGACGGCAAGGGAAGCAGCCCGAGTGTCCACCACCTCCGACGTTAGACCAGCAGCCATGGCAGGTGCTCCAGATGTTTGCTTGGTACAGGCAGCGGCCCGGACAGATCGCAAGTGTCTTGTGCTGAAGGAAAGAACTTGGGCTTGAAAAGAATCGCACTGTGTGAACTTGACTTCCAGAACATTTAAGTGACCACATGCTGAAGAGTGACTGGCCAAGGGGAGCCTGATACATGTTGTGATCTCAGGCTGTCCTCTGGCCTGCATATGTGTGTTATGGCATGCTACCCCTTACCTTCAGGCATACAGAATAAATTAAAAACATTAAAAAAAATAAGGCCTCGGCTGGGCGGTGGTGGCACATGCCTTTAATCCCAGCACTCAGGAGGCAGAGGCAGGTGGATCTCTGTGAGTTCGAGGCCAGCCTGGTCTACAAGAGCTAGTTCCACGACAGGCTCCAAAAGCTACAGAGAAACCCAGTCTCAAAAAACATAAATAAATAATAAAGCCTCACTATGTAGCCCCAGTTGGCCTAGAACTTGCTATGTAGGCCAGCCTGATCTCAGACTCACAGGGGCCCCCATCTCTGAACGCTGGGAGTACAGACATCTGTTATTTTTAGCTCTTTCTTTTGCTTTGTAACCTGTCGTATTGGATGATCCATCTTACTATTCAAAACAACCCTATGTCCAAATAGGGTCAGATTTTGAGGTATTGGGGGGGGGGGGCTAGGACTTTAACATCTTGTGTGTGTGTGTGTTTCGTGCACATGGGTGTGCAGGTGCATGAGCCTGACATGAACGTGTGCCTTTCTCTATCCCTACTGTGGTAGTTTGAATGTAATTGGCCCCCATAATCTCACAGGGAGTAGTACTCTTAGGAGGTGTGGCCTTGTGGTGGGAGGAAGTGTGTCACTGCGGAGTAGGGCTTTGAGGTCTCCTATGCTCAAAATATCGTGCAGTGTAAGAGTCCGTTCCTGCTGTCTTCTAATCAAGATGTAGCCAGCACCACATCTGCCTGCACGTTGCCATGCTTCCCGCCACAGTGATAATGGCCTGAACCTCTGAAGCTGTAAGCAGTCACCCCTATTAAATGTTTTTCTTGGAAGAGTTGCCGTGGTCATGGTGTCTCTTCACAGCAATAGAAACCCTGACTAAGACTGAGGCTCATGGGTTCTGTCTCCCGGCTGGGCAGTGAGAGCCAGGCCTCTTCCTGCCACAACTTCCCCAGAGCTAGTACAGACCGCTCACCATGCCTGGCTTTTTAAACATGGGTTCTGGAACTCTAACTCGGGTTCTCTGGTTTGCTAGGCGAGCACTATTACCGACAGAGCTCTCTCCCTAGACTCCACTTTAACAGATTCTTTGGGGGACATAAACCTGCCTACGAAATCCCAGTGGCTTAGAGCCAGTGAGGGCTAGAAGCCCTGACATCGTTTCAACCTTTCTCACTTGTGAAGGTTATTTGTAAAATCCCTCCTTAAAAAATGTTCACACTCTCCAAATAATACACACATACATACACACACACACCACCCTAAAACAGCTTTGACCTCGAAAATCTTAACAAAGCTATTCCTTGGCTAGGTCTCTAAAATCTGGGCTTTCAATCTCTACTCCTTTCCCCATCCATTCCACCCAGGGAGATGTTGTCCAAAAGAACCTAGGAAATTACTTGTATCGCTGGGTGAGTTCGAGGTCAGCCTGGTTTACAAGAGCTAGTTCCAGGATAGGCTCCAAAACTACAGAGAAACCCTGTCTCGAAAAACCAAAAAAAAGTAAAAAAAAAAAAAAAAAAAGAAAAAAAAAAAGAAAGAAATTACTTGTATCACTGTGCCAAAATCAGCGAGTGACCCGTGAAATATGGACTCTACTGTAAGTCACTTTAAAGTTTCTGAGGTCAAGTTCATCTCCACAGAAGATCAGGTTCCCTGTTACCAACAAAGACGCTCAAGGTGCAATCTACTTCTTGGCATCAGAATGGACATTAGGCAAACTGTCAACCTGAGTGTACAGAGCCAGGAAAGGGTTAGGTTTTGATGGCACCCAGAGCCTCCATCCATCCTGGAGGAGAGAGACCCACAGGCCTCAGGAGACAAATGGGGGCTGTGGACAGGAAAAGTCCAAGGCAAATCAGCTCTGACAGAGGGAAGTCAATATATCATCCAAGAGAAACTTCTAGTCCAGAAGAGACATTTGTAAGTCAAAGCCCCACAGTGTGGAAAACAGAAAGATCCTCCTCTATTGCCACCCCCAGGGGAACTCTTCACAGCCCTTTGGGCTCAGCTGGTTGAAGGTGACCTTGCAAAGGGTCACTGCCAATACAGGACCCACCGAGAGCCACATTATCTGCCCCAGTACAAGGCCTTCATCTGCCAAATAGGTTTCAAGGAACCATACGCTCATCCCCAATACAACAGATGGACAACAGCCACTTCAAAGTTATTCCCTTGCACGGAAAGGCAGGCGGATTTGACTGTTACTTTGGGACACTGCTCTACCCATCTGCAGGAAGTGAAGACTGGAGAAATTCCGAGGTCATCAGAAGGCACCGCAGCCTCCTCGGGAACATACACTAGCCGGCGTTTTCCTGGAGAAAAAGACGGTGGGCTCCAGAGCCCCAGGCTGTGCCCGGCCCTCAGAGAAGTCTCTTTGTTTCTCACCCGTCCGTGACCCTACCTTGTTTCGCTTTGGTTTTTAACGGTTCAAATCCAGGAAGTTGAGGTCCCAGGGCTCAGCCTCACATCAGACCCCCCAAAAGAAAAGAATGCCCGCCATTGTTACGGAATCATCTCAAATGAGAAACAGCCGCCTTGTCTCTTGCCTAACCCACGGCTCAAATCACATGCACATGGAAGATAAGACAAGCGTGAACAGCCATGGAAAACACTCTCCCCGTCCCCACAGAGAACCTACAGGTGTGCTGTATGCAGAGGAAGGGGGCGCCTGCTAAGTGCCAGGTACCCGGATGCCAGCCAAGAGATGTACAGTCCTGCCGAGATTTCCCTTATGGGCATGGAATTCTGGGCAGCGTGTGCCTTCAGACACAGTGGGCTTCCTTCAGCAAGCTGGGACAAAGGAGCTTATTGAGAGTACTTTTCCCAGAGGGCAGCGACAACATCAACATATGCCTTAAAAAAGGGAAGCTCATAGCTGGGCATGGTGGTGCATGCCTATAATCCTAACCCCACCCCCAGAGGTGGAGACAGGAGGATTGTAAGTATAAGGCCAGCCTGAGCTACACAGTGTATTTCAGGCCAGTCATAGCTACATAGCAAAACATTGTTTCAAAAAACCAGAGAGCTGCCAGGGAGACGGCTCAGTCAGTTAAGTGTTTGTTGTGCACTGTGAGGACCTCAGCTTGGGTCCCTGGCACCCACAAAAAAGTCAGGCGTGGAGTGCTGGAGAGATGCCTCCGCCATTAAGAGCACTTGCTGCTCCTGCAGGGGACCTGGGCTGGGTTCCCTCCACCCACATTTGGTGGCTCACAACCACCTGTATGTAACTCCAGCCACATACAGGCACATTCAGTACACATGCATGCCACCACTCACACGGACACAGAACGTAAAAATTATGAATAGATTTCTTTTAAAAAGCTGGGCTCAGCAACACACACCTAGAATGCCAGAGCTGGGGAGCTAGACAGGAGGCCCCTGGAGCTCTCTGGCCAGCAGCCTAGCCGAACCAGTGGGTTGGCGGTTCCCTGAGTGATTGCCATCTCCAAAATTAAGGTGGAGAGCCATAGAGGAAGACACCTGACGTACCCTCCGCAAGCATGCACACACGCCCCCACACGCGTACACATACACCAGACACAGAAATAAAGGCAGCCGTGTGTGGGACGGCCAGTATACCACCAGAGAGCAGGCAGAAAGCAGAGGGTGCTCACTTCAGTGAAGCTTAAACAGAAACCCATCCGGCTCGGGTTCAAGTGCTTTTGAACCTGATGCCAAAGTCACAGCCCCTTATTTTACTAGTGGGCTACAGCTCCTTGGGAACATTGTCAGAAGGCAAGGTGTCTGTGGGTTCCCTGAGAAGGGTCTGGTTCTGCTTCACAGGGTACCAGGCTTTGGATGTCGGGTATAGGGAACTCGTCCCTGTATTTCCAAGGGTATGGGTAAGATGTAAGCACTGAACCAGGTATGAGAGCCTGTCTGTGGTTCTCTTTAGTCGTTTGACTTTTAGGGAGCTCCCAGCAGGCTGCCTGCACGTACGGAGCCTTTAAAATCCACCCTCTGGTCCCAAAGCAGGTTTGCTGATGATAAGAAAGCTGTTCATATTCTCTCAACCCTTTGCCCCCGTGACTTCCTTTCTACACCCAGAGTCTTGAGTCTTGATTGAGAAACAACTGCCAACCTAAGACCTCTTTTCTGTGCTTGGAAGCAAAGCCAATTGTGATCTTGACATATCATCTAGATAAATCCAACTTAATGGGGATGTACAGGGACCATGGAAGAGCTGCCAAGAGCAAGTATGGGGTTGACATGGCTTAAACTACTTAAGAACATCCCATGCCAATGTGAAGTCAGGAGCGGCTGTGCACTGGGGAGGGAATTAGGAATTAAGGATTATAAAAAAGGAGCTGAAGCCATGACTTTATCCAAAGTGGAAAATCCTCCTGCCCCCACCTCCCTTGGAAGCTCAGCCATGCATGCCAAACTATTAACCTCTCACTTCCTGGAGGCTATGCCAGGACACTTGAACTAGAAACCGAGTACAGGCAGAGTGCATCCAAGTTCCAAAAGCCCAAAAAACACACAGGCCTCCGGGCTCCTGCAATCCCTCGAACTCACCGGTCAGACAAAATGAAGACAAGAGAGGACAGCCTTCACTGTTTCGGATGACAGAGAATTCCCTTTCCACCGAACACACTGATGCCCAAGTCACCACTCGAGTTTGATTGGTGTTATTTCCTCCCCTTAGGACCTGCCCAAGGACACCAGTGAAGACCTCACGCCCATTCAATGCTTCTTAAAACTGTGGCCCTAGGCTTGGGGTACCACAAGGCAGCAGAGCACATGCTAAGCAGACCGGAGGCTCTCGGCGGCAAACTGCCCCCTCTCTGAACCCCCAGGTGCTGGCACTCAGGTAACGAGGGAGAAGAAGAGAGTGTGAAGGATCCGGGGCAGCTGAGCATCGTCATTAGGGAGCGGAAAGAAGATCCTTCCACAGCACCAAGACTGCCTACTCCATTTATAGAATCAGCTAAGCCACATTCAAGCCTCAAGTTAGCCCTGATTGAGCCTACCCATCCTAGGAGCCGGGGGAAAAAAGAAACGGGTCAGAACCAGGCTTTCACAGATTCTATCGAGAATATTTTTTATTATGCAGGTATTATACGCACAATGACTTTGGGAGCACTGACAGGCAGAGAAGTTCAATTCCAACCCACACATCACCCACACAAGCTACACTCTACTCTTCTGGTTCAGCCCAAAGGAACGAGATGTTATTGCTTCCTAAACAGCTCCAATTAGATCGTGCCTGAGCAGGCCTGCGTCAGCTTCCATCTTAACACCCTGTGTGCATCTGCATAATAAAATCTAGGTGCTATGTTACCCATCACCGTTAAAAGTTAATATTAAAATCGAATCCCGTTTCACAAAAAGTCCTAAGAAGTATTTACAGATCCCATTAAATTATGCATAAATAAAGTCTGTACACTCAACAGTTTCTCCACACAGAGTCCCCTCGGGGATTTGGGGGTGACAGGCGCTGCTGTGTGCCTACCCTCTTCAAGTTTACGTGGAAAAAAAAATCAAGGTATGAAATAAATAAGCAAATAAAGCTTCTATACCTTAAAGGAACAGGTCATTTAAAAAAATTCTACTAGCTAAAGAATTTCAAACTTTCAACATTTTTTTTAAAGAGGAAGGAAACGTGAAACAGTCAGCAGGCTTTGCTTTCTGAATTCCTTAGAACCAGGACACCCCCCTTTTGAACACGGGGCTGGAAGCCTGTCACACATCACTGTGAATAGCTGCTAGGAACATCCGACCTTCGCCTCCTACCAGAAGGTGTGATCACTGACAGGGCAGGGAAAGCTAGATAAATACTAATTTTTTAGATAAATATTTTAGTGGACATAAAAGCCAGACATCATCGTAACACTGAAAAAAAAATAAGTTATGATTGATTCCTGTATCTCCCATCCATCTGCCTTGTCAGCAGCTCAGCGTGGGGTTTCTCCTTAAGCCCAGGTGGATTTCACAAAGGGATTCTAAAACTCATAGCACCTTTCAGAGAGGAAATGGATTTCCAAAAAAATAAACGTTTAATGAGTAAAAGAATCAAACCAAATTGCTTCGGGATAGTATGTCCAGGGTTAAATAGAAAAGCCACCGACTCCAAGAAGGCAGGCAGGTCCAGGGTGAGGTGGATGGTAACTGTTTGCCCCGCCCAGGCTGGTGTTCACAGATCGCCGCAGTGAAGGGGGCTCAGGTCCTCTCCCTTCACACTCTGGCCTCCATGCACCCCACTTTATTTCCGGTGCTTTTCCATCTTCTCCATGGTCTTGTTGGAGTCAGCAGGACTCTGGTCTCCGGGGTTCATATAGGACTTGTCAATGGTGAGCAAAGCCTCCTTGATGTAATTCTGCACCGCAGACACCGCGGCGCAGATGGCCTGGCTGCCAAAGCCGTGAGTTATCAGACTGAAATGAGACAGGCAGTTTTGTATGTTCGTCTCCAAGACTGGAGTGGGCCTGCTATTCCCGTTGGGTGTGCGATCTTGAATCAGGAGGTCTGTGAATTCTTTGCACACTTGCCTGTGGAGACAGTCAGTTGGTGAACTTTACCTGTCTCGTAACAGACTCAATCCCTCCGATCCTATTAGAATAAACTTGAAAAGGAGAATGTGTTTACTTACTTACTTTCTATTGATTAGTGTTTTTGAGACATCTCAAAAGGTTGGAGGCTGGCCTTGAACCCACAAAGGAGCCAAGAACAACCTTGAATTTATAGCCTTTCTGCGAAGAAGTCTTCTCTATTATTCTTGGTCTGTGCAGTGCTGGGGACCATGTGGGGCTTGCGTGCACGCTAGGCGAGCACTCTTAAGTGAGACATTCTGGCCCCATACTAGTGTCGGACTGTCACACCTTCACGCTTAGCACCTAGCACATGACAGGGTCTGAATCCCCAGAGTCCCCCAGTGCACACCCCCACACACCAGGGCCCGATTTCCTCAGTGCTATCTCATTTAACCTCTTCAGTCACAAGAAGAGATAAGTGGGTTAAGTCCAGTCACCTGGCCAAGGTCAAGAAAGCCAGTATCAAGTAGCCCAGGCTAGCCTTGGAACTCACTTTGTAGCTAAGGATGACTAACTTTTGCTCTTGCTCCCACGTTCCAAATGCTGGCATTACAGGCATACACCAGCCCCGTTTTACACACCACTAGATTTGTTTTTATGTGGTGCCGAGGATGGCTTAGCTTTATGTGCACTCGGCAAACACTACTGAGCTACACAAATTCTCAAATATATGCAAACGCAAAAAGCAGGGTGTTGTGACTGCTGTGAGCTGAGTCAGCAGCCTCCAAGCGACCTGGGATGGAGCAATTCACCACGGCTCCCTCTTCGAGGCTCTACTGGAGGCTGCTGCCGCTCTGGCAGGGCAAAGCTCTAGCCTTTTCCTTGGGCGGCAGAATTCTGGTTAAGCCCCGGGGTCTGCGCAAGTCAAACACTCACTGTGCTGCCAGCAGCATACTCTTCCTCGTGGCCATCTCATTCCGTCCCCCGAGATGTGGTCTGGTTAAATAGTCAGCCACTGCTTTACTGGGAAACTCAGCCTCGCACACATAAGCAAAGTCCCGTGCCAAGTGGACGGCTTCACCTGTGACGACCAGGGTTGGGAGTGGCTGTGGTCAGTACAGTTACTTTGCCTTGTAAACTTGATACAGGGCACTTTGAGCTGTCGTTGGGTGCTCACTTTTCTCAGTGTTATTTGGGGTGGGGTGGCAGATTGAGACAGGGTTTCTCTGTGTAACTGCCCTTGGCTGTCCTAGAACTCAAGAAATTCACCTGTCTCTGCCTCCCAAGTGCTGGGATTAAAGGTGTGCTCCACCACTGCCTCTTTGTTATTCTTTAAATTCTTTAATTGTCCATGTGTGCACTTTGAGTTTGAGTGCTGCTACATGGATGTTTAGGAGTTGGTTCTCTTGTTTTGAGGCAGGATCTTCTAATGCCCACCATTGCTTCATACTTTGGTGATCTAGAATCTTTCTTTCAAGACTGGGTTTCACTCTGTGGCCCTGGCTCCTTGACCTCAAGAGCCAGCAGCCCCGGTGCTAGGATTAAAGGTGTACACCACCACTCCTTAAAAAGAAAAAAAAAATTCTCGGAAGTGAAGGTGGGAGGCTCAGGAATTCAAGTTCACTAAGGTTCAAGGCCACCCTGGGTTTAATCAGCAATACTAGGGAGATAGCGGAGGGTGGGGGTTTCCCAGACTCGTCCCAGCTCCAAGTTGAGGGGTGCGAGAGTGGGGAGCAGAGTTAAGTAGGGGGGAATCACAGTTTGTTCTCCCAGTAAAGGTGACCTGGCTTCAGGGTTCAAACACCGATAACTCCGAAAACCCAGACTGTGGAGAGGCAGGCCTAAGGTGAGTCAGAATCCAGGTGCCATGGCTGGAATGCCCGATCTCTTATTTAAATTTCTCAGTGTAGTTAGTAAGGAAGCCTGGCAGAGCCTCATTAGAACCACCCCCTCCCCATTCTCCATGC
This sequence comes from Myodes glareolus, assembly GCF_982192425.1. Taxonomy (NCBI): domain Eukaryota; kingdom Metazoa; phylum Chordata; class Mammalia; order Rodentia; family Cricetidae; genus Myodes; species Myodes glareolus. The sequence goes on from NC_142035.1 coordinate 6,397,008, forward strand.
AAGACAGCTGTTCTCAGTGAGACTTTTGCTGGCTCTGACCTCCAGAGGTAGAGAAGAGGCTTGGGGGGGGGGCGGTTCTGCCAAGTCCCTTTCAGCACTTCAGACATACCACGTGGCAAGGGAAATAAAGCGTTCAAAGACAGCTCTGCTCTGGAGAGCCCACTTCTGTGGCCATCCTCAACCTTAACCAGCCAGCACGAGTCTGGGCGGGCAGCACAGGGGCCTGGGGACTTAGGCTGAGGCACTAGTGTCTACGCCCCTCTTCCTGGCTTCCTATAATAATGTGCCCCTTGCTTTTTTTGGGGGGGGGGGGCGCTGTTTTCTTTTAAAGGCTGCATGGCATTCTTGGCTACCTTCCAGGCTGGGGGAAAGGTCTACATGCAAAACCTGCAGTGACGCAGCAGCTGTGACCTGAGGAACAGGGCTCATTTGTAGACCAGGGATTTCATGCCTTCAGAAAAACAAAAAAACCCTTCTGATGGAAGAAATGGGGAATTGAGCCGGTGCCCATTGCATCCACTGAGCAGGAGCAGGATGCTTACTACACCCCCCAGCTAGAAAAACGCAGCAGAAGATAGCAATGGTGACTTTATGGGCCTACCACCGACAGACAGCACCTCTCAACGGCTAGTTCACCTCACAAGGAGCGGTTTGCCGCTCCATAGGATTTCATAGGTTCAGAAAAGTAAAATTTCAGTAATATCAGCTTTCAGAACGAAACCCCCAAACAAGAGAGGTGTGAACATCACTTTATCAGGTAATGTGTCAGGATTCACGGCAAGGGACACACAGTCTCAACTGCTTTCATTTCTGCCTGTGGCCCTCACTTGTTACAGTAACTTTTTTCTCCTGCAGTCTTGAAGTCAGTAAAAACGATAACTCAGCTGCACTGACCTTCCACGAGAGACGTGAGCAGGGTGACGTGGGCAGCTTTCCGTCTCCCAGCTGGAAGGTTCAAGCCAATTTTGTCCAACTTCTCCCGCAAGGACCGGCCTCCGTTTTTGGATTTTGCTCTGTGGGAAAAAGAATGTTGGCTACTCTCAAAGAATAAGAAAATAAACTAGCCTCCCTTCCCCCGCCCAAAAAAAAAAAAAAAACCCACAGAATACTGCCACTAGTGGGGGTGCGGAAAAACCTTCAGCTAGCAGTCCCCAAGAAACTCCCTGGGGGGACAAAACACTCGAAGTTGAGCCCCCCCCATGCAGCTGGTGCGGCCTGATCCCAAATGCTAACCTGTTACTGATGTTTTACACCTTTTGCATTTGGCACTTGGAAAAGAAGCCAGGCACTAAAAAGCTCTCTTTCCGCAGATTAGAATTCAGCGGTAAGATATAAAAGTTACAGAAATGACAAAAATACCTCCAAGGCCCTGGCACACATCCACCCCTCCCCCAGGGGGCCCTGAACATGTGTCACCTTCGGAGCACACCTCCCAGGAGCGAGGCATTTAGGCATTCAGGTGGTGACAGTCGCCTCTGTACCTCGGCCACTGTCACTTTGTATTTGGACGTGGAGCTGAGCAGGGACAGCCTTCCAGGAACGGAACAGAAGACCTCGCTGGGGTTCATGACGGCTCCCACCAGGTCCTTCTGGCAGGGGAGGCCCAAAGGGTTCTTGGTCATTGAAATGGGTCCTGTGGGGACAGCAGAACAGGTCCTGTCACTAGAACAGGAGGGGATAGAGATCTCATCCAAAGGGCAAACCAAAGCTGAATTTGGCCTTCAGAAAAGTCTGCACACAGAACTACGCAGTGCAAGAAGGCTTCTAAGAGCCACGCTCGTTCTTCAAAGGCTGCAGTCTGAAATCATGAGTTAACACCTCCGGAACCTTAATTAGCCGAGATTCCATGTGTGGAGGAGTTGGGTTTTTTTTTTTCTCCCAGTTCCTGGCCACCACAGTAATCTGTTTAATTAAAACATTTGCTTTTAGAAGACTGCTTCAATACGAAATAAATGGCATCTTCCCCAACTACAGGACTCAGATCAGCCGCCAAGCCCTTCAGAGCAGCTGACACCAGGGGATTCAGAAACACAGGAGCCAGCTCCAGTTAAGTTTAGCCAGAGATGTTAGTTTGTTTTCCAGGTTTTTCTCCCAACCCTACCCACCCTCTTCCAGTTTACTAACACAGTCCCAATTTCAAGACCACAGCTATCTGCCTGTAATTCAGGATGCTTCCATTTCCCCTCAAACAGACTGATAGCTTTAACTTAATCAAGAGCCACCCACTCACTGTAGTCCGACTTTCCCAACCCCCTCTCTCCTATAAACCCCCTAAAGGCTGTCCTTATTAAAGCAGTACATTAGGAGTAAGAGATTCAATAGTGTTAGAGTTAAGGGCCTCTCCAATAAAATCCCTCCTACAGCAGCGAAGGCTCAGCATTAAAAGTGCTTGCTCCCAAGCTTGACAACGGGGACTTCAACCTCTGGAGGTTAGCGTTCCATCCCCGGCCCCAGACAGGGACTCTCAGTATTAGCACTGACTGTTCTGGAACTCACTCTGTAGACTAGGCTGGCCCCTAACTCCAGAGATCAGCAGGCCTCTGCCTGATCGTATTAAAGGCGTGTGCCACCACCAACTGATTTGGGTTGGATTTTGACGCCCTCCCACCGTGAACGTGATAAACTTTACTTCTAAAAAGTAAAATTGAATCGATTTGTCCAACAGTTAAAAAACTGCCATAGAATCAGAAAACGTTTGATCTCGCTTTCAAGTGAAATTACTGTCTCCTGCACATAACGCCAGCACTAGGGAGGTACAGAATGACTCATTGTTTCAAAAATACCACCACCACCAAGAATCTTTTAAAATTCACAGGTCCTCGGAGTTCTTTTCGTTGAGGTCAGAAAATAATGTCTCTTTCTCCTTCTACAAAGGTAGGCGACATCGCCAGGTTCCCCCTCACTAGATGACCCATGTTAATCACTTATTATTTCCACTTTGCCAGAAAAGGGACAACTTCACAGGTTGGGGTCGCACCAACAGGTCAATGCTTACCTTTGCGAATGACAGTCTGATCGTGTAGAAGCAGGTGCGGGTCGTCCACATTCTGGGGAGGAGAAATGACAGTTTCTTTTAAGTTTTGGGGAAAGTGGAGTGGCTGGAGGTAAGTGCGGCGGTAAGATGGCCTCTCCCTAGCCCCTGCGGCTCACCTGCACCTCCTCAATGGGGTGAGCCATGTCATGCAGTCCGAGGTTCTCTGCCAGGCCAGCGGCTTCCAGAGCGTGTGCGTGTGGCAGTAGCAGGTCGGATCGGCGGTAGGCTTCCCGCCGGGCACTCACCGCACCCCCTTCTAGCCCTGAAATGTGGGGTAGCAGGCCGGCAGGGCGGCCATGGTGCGGGGCCAGGCTAGCGCCCTCCTGGCTCTGTCGACCCGGCCAAGCCTGCTGCTGGCTGCCGGTGGGCGCAGGCTGGTGCAGGGGGTTGATGGCAGCAGCATAAGCCTCCCCCAGGTGCGAGTAGGGGTCAGCAGATTGCGAGTATGCCAGCTGCTGATAGGGCGGCGGGAAGTACGGGGGCGGCTGGTACTCTGCAACCCCGGTGTGCGAGAGAGGTGGCGCGGGGCTGTAGAGGTGTTGTCCGGCAGAAGAGAGGTGGGGGATGCGCGGGTTCCCATTGCTGCTCGCATCGTGACGATCCTGGGAGAGAAACAGCAGAAACCCGGTTAAGACGAAACCCCTGCTACAGCGAACAGGCAAGCCAAGAGAGGGGCACCTGGGCACCCCACCAGGCTCGCCCCACCCGTCTCGACCCGCCCCCCGAGCCCTAGGGCAGCCGGGGACAAAGCGCCCCAGGGACTTCGTTGTAAACCACAGTCTAAGACCTGTGGGAACGAGTTCTCCGGGCACACTGGGGAACGCACGGGAGCTATGCTGCGGGCGGCGCTCGGAGGTGCCAAGGGCGAGCGCCAGGCCACCGTCGGGGTGAGACCGCGGCTGTGGAGGTAATCCCCACCCCAGGAGGTCGGCGTGCGGCGAACTCGGCGCAAAGACCCCTCTTTCACCAGCCCGCCCATGTTGCTGCGGCGCGCCAAAAGGAGCGGGCGCGGTTAAAGCGCCAAGTAGGCGAAGAGCTCATTTCCCCCGCCCTACGGACCACCCCGCCCTCTCACTCCCTTCAAGGCGAGGTCGCCGCAGGAGTGTCGTTCCCAGGTAAGGCCAGATAGTTCGGCCGCGGGGACTCGGGCGCCAACACGCGGGACCGGAGCTGTGATCCTTGCTAGCCAGGGCCGTGCCTTCTGCGCCTTGGGAAGCGAGGTCTTCCAGCCCGGCTACGGTCAAGGTTCTCACACATCCCGGTGCAGAGAAGTAATGAAAAGACTCTGCCAAATAGGGCAACCTTTGCCTGCGCACGTCCCCTCGCCCCAAGGCGGTCAGGCTTAATTCCTAAAAGATGTGTCTTCATCAGTCCCGGGGGTCACAAGGGTAGCGGGGGACACAGGAGCGGGGCACGGTCGCCCCCTAGCGGAAGTGCCCGTGCCTGCAAGCAGGGGCAGCCCCTCGAGGTCTTGCGGACACCGTGCGCTCCCGCAGCCTGGCGGTCTTGGCTCTTCTCTCCTCGCTCCCCCGCGCTCTCCTCGCGCCGCCTGAGTCTTCTTCCTCTTCCCGCTCGTCGCCTCCCTCCCTCCTACTCTCCGAAACTCTAGCTCAACCTGTCCGACAGGCTGGAGTACTCGCGAGCGCTCAAGGCCCCATCCTGGCCTCACCCCCACCCCTTAGTCCCCAGCCCCCACTTCTCTTGAAAACCAAGCTGCAGCTGTTTAGATTCTTTTTTTCTTTCCCGAGGAGGTAGCGGGGCAGGTGACAAGCCCGCCTTGGAGAAGACTCCGCAAAGGTGTCCCTGACAGGAAGGCCTCCGTGGACACTTTGGACAGACTTCGTGGGGAAAAGCCACGTCTGAGTCGGAGACAGGGCGCTCTTCGGGGAAAACGGAAAGGGGGGGGGGCGTGCGCTTCGTAGGAAGCCACTGTTGAGCTCTGCAGGTGGGTCTGCCACGCGTTTGCCAGGCCTCGATCCCGAGGGACAAGACCCGATTCAACAAGGGACTCAGGAGGTGGCCAAGGGGTGTCCGGGACTGGCCCTCGTCCCGCCCAGAGGCGAGGGCTCCACGCGAACGTCCCCAGCCTCGGCCTGCGGCCCGGGGACGCTGCTCAGACCGGTGGGGCTGCGTTCCCTAGCCCCTGCTCACCTCGCAATCCTCTTCATACTTGACATTATCTGTTATTTTCCACAACATGGCGTCCGGCGTCCCCCAAAACAGTCGCCAGTTAAATCCAGGCTCCCCCCACCCCCCGAGCGGTAAATCCACAATCGGGGTCACGGTGGCCAGGCGTCTGCCGCCACCCCCGCCACCCGCGGGCCTCGCTGTCCTGGTCACTGGACGCGCATCGGTGGTTGTGCGCGCCTAGATGTGGCCGCCGTGGACCGGAGAAGCCTCACCCTCAGTATGTCCCGGCGATAGCCGGGGGGACCCGAACGCCTTAATGAGAAGAAAATTATCATAACTCCTCCCCGGGGGCCGGCGCGGAGGCCCAGGCGCCGGGCGGGGCAGCTCCTAGCCAGTCCCTGCCTAGCTCCGCCCCGCACCCTGCCTGGCGTCTTGCAGGACCGGGCGTCGCCAGGGGCTTGCAGGGGCATCAGTGGGCGGTCTCTGACAACCGCAGACCCGAACGCGGCTACCCATGCCAGCCCTAGGCACACCTGAGATTGGCAGAGCTGACAACCGGGATTTCCCCACCTCAAGAACCTTTCTCCATCCTCTAAAAGATGGATGACACTTGAGAGAGACTCCTCATTCCGAGGTGTCTCATCTCCCGGGGTTTCCTGACATCCCGCCCCAGTCGCTCCAGAGACTGGAGAATTGGGCTGGGTAGCAACTGAAGCCCCAATATGCCCTAGTGTCTCCCCCTTCCCCTCTCCCTGGACACTTTATTGTACTGCCCGCTGGGGTAGGGGAGGAGGGCTTGTTTAGAGTCTGGCCCCCCAAGCTCTATCCGCTTCCCCCACCCCAGTTCTGAAGAGGCAACTCACCGTAATACCTGCTCAGAATAAATCGAACAACGGCGCGTCACCGCTGTCGCCCGAAGGTGTATCTCAGGCTGCTGGCTGCGACTGGGAGACCCGAGCTCCCCCACCCACGCCCTTCCCTGCTATGATGCCCAGCCCTGCAGAGTGCCGGTTCCTCAGCTGGCACGGGCGGGCCATTCAGAAGCCTCAACTCGCCCGGGAAAATAGGTTCCAGGCAGAATAAACCTCCAGCACCATGGGCCAAGTGGGGTGAGGAGGAGCCGGGAAGTGGGAGGGGGTTACAGAGAAGTCACCCTTGGAGAGATGGACACTCCTCATCCCACAGAAAGGCAGAAAGCAAAGCTTCCTATCCACGGAATGCTGCCGAGCCTGGGATTTACCACTCGAGCCCCAAAACAACGTTGAGTGTTAATGTTTTTAAATTCAAAGAAACGAAACAAATTGGCCCAATTATTATAACTGATTTTTTTCATTCCAAACACAAGGTCGATAATTCTCCAGAGTTAATTTTGTTGGTCTATCCTAACAGTACATGGAGATTGGCTTCAAACGTTCAGAGGGAATTGGAGGCAGGGACTATTTCGGTTTGATTCCGAAGCCAATTATGCAATCCTTGATACCATCAGCCCGGTGGCCAGAACCTGTTGTGGACGTGCCTCCCCTATCCACAGGATAAAGTCGTTTACCGTCTTCCTGCTCCATCTCTAGCATGTATAAGCATTTCTTTAGACCCATATCGACCTAAAATAAAGTAACTAAAATTAAAATAGATGTCTTTCAAGCCAACGATTCCCCATCACCTTAAGAGAGTAAGAGTAGCCACCCACATGCAAGGAGGTTTTCCGACTAGTTGCGCTAACAAACCCGGGAAGTAGGAACCGCGGGAACTAAGGGGGTTTTCCGAGTGAGTTTAAAAGAGGCTCTCAGTCCTGATACTTAAGCTTCCAAAACACAGAGGCCTTGGCATTAGCATGAGGAGAGGGCACCTGCTCCAGGAAGAACCGGGTTCAGTATGCCTGCATGCTGGTGCCCAAAAAAAGGTCAAGTCCCAGGCTCTCGCCCGAAGGCGACCGAGGCGCCCTAGAAGCCGTGTCTGATGGGGTCAGGTCCTCTCCTAGCCTGGGATGCGGTTGTCCCCCCCGCCCCCCACAGACTCTCGCTGTTCTTCCCGCATCTGCGCTAGCCCAAGCAGCCCAGAAGGACCAAGTCGTTTCTGCTCCTGAGCTGCTGACGCTGACGAGGGGGCAGAGGGCGCGAGTGTCTATGCTCGCCTCTCAGAAATCTGGGGACTCGGGAACCGCTAGACAAGGCTATTCATTCTCTCTAGAGAGACAGCGCAGAGCCTAACAGAGAGGGCGGCTTGCACGCGTGACCTCCGCGACTTTGGGGGACCCTACCGATCCACACCGGGCCTGGGGGCCGAAACCTGGACACACAGTCTATGTGAGGGAAGCTTCCGCCTTCCTTGAGCTCAACTTCTCATCCCTTGGCGCCCGAACTCTAAACAAATCTCCAACCCTCATCCACGGAGAGACGCGGACATGTGCTGCTCCCCCCCCCCCCCCACGGCAGCCAGGACCGGGGAAGGTGCCCACTCTGCAACACCACAACCTGCCTAAGAATTTGCTATGAGGTCCTGGTTCAGTTGAAGCATAGATGTGGGAATGGAAGGCAGTCAGGGGCTCGCTCTGCCGCCCCCTAGGGAGCCTGCAGTCACTCACACTCCTCACACTCTGGCAACCCAGGACCCACTCCCCGAGCCAGTAGGTGGCCCAGGAAACCAGACCAGAGGCGACCAGGTGTATGCAAGGCCACCGGCGCCCCGAATGTAAACCACCTCCAAAGAAGCAGGCGTGGGTGACTCTGGCAACGCGGCTTGGGGGCTCCACTCTTTTGTCCCCGCCACACACACCCCCACCTAAGGTCAGAGAAGGCAGCTTGGAGTTATCTATAAACTGGACTGCCTCGCAACAAGACTCCTCTTTCCGCCTTAAGGAAGGGGGCTCCCGAGAGCAGGTGGATCCCAAACACTTTTGCAAACGCGACGCCACGTGCCGGGACTCTGTTCCGCCCATCCGGACAGTGAAGGACTGTGTCAACCTTGCCGGGGTTGGGCAGGGCCCTGGAATCCGGTTTCTGCCACAAATCTTGGGAGAAGGGTGCTCACTCACGCCCCATTCCCTAGGGTACGCGATGGACCTAGGGCTTAAAAGAGCTCCCAAATATGACGGCGAGACGGTTCGTGGGTAAAGGCGCTTGCTGCCAAGTTTAAAAACACAAGTTGGATCCCCAGAATGCAGACCGTGGGAGGAGAGAACCGACTCCCGCAAGCATACACACAGCGCGCACACACTAAATACATACATAAATGAACACGTGTCTTTAAAAAATACAAAGAACTTCCAGAACTAAGCCCGGGGGTGCTGCTGACACCAATCCTCGGGCGCTCCAAAATAATACCTATCGATTTTTAAATTACAAGCGGAATAAACCCCACGCTAAGAGGACGCACACCCAGACGCCGGGGCCTCAGCTCCACTCAGGTCCCTGAATTGCTCGGCTAGCTCAAGGCCGCAGGGGCCCGAAGCAGTTTCTCGGCCTTGGGTCTTCCTACCTGGCAACTCTTGACAAACAGATAAAATTAAGCGGAATTAAGGATCCTTACATCTACCAAGCTTCCAGCGACCCCATTCTGTCCCAAGTCTGGGACTCGCACTCCTTGGCTCAGCGTTGACCAAACCCATCTGGCTCTCTTCCGGAGCAGCTAAGGTGAATTTGGTTTTAACTTCCTTCAAGCGGCAAAATAGCCTGGTATCTAAGGCCTCTCTCCTAAAGACTACAGAATCCCTAAGGAGACAAGCCTGGGACTGCCCTACCCTGCCCCCGGGGACCCTCAAACTCTTAGAAGGTAGCCCTGGCTTGTCACCTTCCCAAGGCGTACCCGGGTCGGTCCCCTGGGCGACCTAACCGCTCCGAGCGCAGGCGGGAGACCCATATACCTAGAGGCCTTCTAGGGTCCTAGGCTTCCACACACCCTCTAGGCCAGCTGAGCCCCGCGGCCTTAAGTTACTTATCTTAGTCGCCGCCAGGCGAAGGGGAGGCCCGCTGCGGCCAAGGACTGGCGAGGGCGGCGGCACGACGGCGCGCGCCTTCGACCCTGCGCCAGCAGACGCCCCATCCAGCCCGCGGTCACCGCCTGCGGTCATCCTCTGCCTAGCTGGTGTCTGGAGTCTCGGGTGCCCTGCCAGCTCCTCACCCTTAGCAACTGGAAACTCATGGCGTTAGCTCGCGAACCGTCGGTGAGCTGGGGTTTAAGATAGAAGGGCGGCCGAAAAGAGCTCCCCGGGGGCCGAGGCGTGAGCTGTAAACTCGCTCGGAGCGTTTATTTCTTAAAGGCAAAAAGGGGTGGGTCGAGATAGTCCCTTGGAGGCCAGCTGTCGCTATTGGAAGGCGCTCCTGGACTGGTCTCCTCCCTCCTACCTGGACTCCCTCCCGCCCCCTCGGAAACTCCACCTTTGCAAAGGGTCTCCCCTGAGGTTTTTTTAACGTTTTGCTTGTGGGCGTAAAAAGGATCTTTAAGAAAATTTAGTTTCCAAGGCCTAAATCACTGACATTTCCATGAATTTTCAGCCTCTTTTCTAGTTTTGATCTGATTTCAGGCACCTCGCACTCTCCCAGATGTAGCCAGAATTAAATTGGGGAGGGAGTAATGAATTATCGGGGTGATGTGGAAGGGAGTGAGGCTGGGGGTCTTCAGAGGCTTGCTCTGGCCACTAAGGAAACAGTCCAAGTTCTCAGGTTTAGGACTTGAAAAAGAGAAAACAAAGTGTCCAGTAGAATGGGAAAACAGTTAAGCAAGGCTAAACACAAAACTGGAACCGATGTGATAGGTAGCTCACAGGTGAACCCCTAACACTGGGGTAGCTGAGGCAGGAGGATGGAAAGTAAGGTCAACCTAGCCTACCGCTAGAGTTCCAGGCCGGCCAGGGAACTGCAGTGTACGATCCTGCTGCAAAAGAACAGAAATAAAAACACGCTGACCACTTCCTACTGTGGTGGCCACGAATTGCCCCGCAGGGAGCTCAAAGACCCGCAGAGACCATTTCACACTCAGGGGGCTTAGGGGTGGGGGAGGGTTCTGATGGTTTTCGTATGTAGCACCCTGTCCTGCCAACGCACATGACTTTTGAAGGGCAAATCCTCCTGAATTTGTCTAATGTAATGGCTTATAAGAGAAAAAGGGACTAAGAAAAACCAGCAACTTCCACCCAGTTTCCGCTTTGATACCTTCAGGGTCTCAGGAGCCTGCCAAGGCTCCTGGTTTAAATGCACAGAGAGATTTTACGACAGATATGCTCAGAAAGAAAAATTTTTTACCTTGTGTAAAGCAAACAGTGATTGGAGCTCAGACGTGAGGCCAGCACAAGGGGCTTGCTTGTTTGTTTTTGTTTTTAACATTCTTTTCTAGTCACTTCTTGGGGGAGAGAATAGAACACAAAAAGTCAGGAAGCTTACAATACTTAGGAGTATAACTAGGATTTTGTGGAGTGTGGTGGTGGGGGCGGTCCTTTACAAAAAAAAAAACACCAACTCACCATGGAGCTTCCTGCCTCAGCCTCCTTAGTGTTCTCGCCCCATCTGCCCTGCTGGCTTTGCTATTGTTTAGAGTCCGGGTTCCAGGTCTGCTGTATTCTCAGGGCCACCTCTACAACCAAGTCCTGCAGAGGTACTTCAGTTATTAATATAATGCATTCTAATAGCAGCACAGGCTGCCCTGTAAACCCTGTCAGAGGACACAGGCCCGATTTTACCCCGAAGCGATAGGACGTGGCTGGGGGAGGGGGAGGCCTGTTGATAAAAGCTGACGCATTTCCTTACAGCCTTCTTTTCTGCTGGGTTTGTTTGTTTTCCTTGGGGAGGGGTTTGCATTTACTGTCTCATTGATCTTTCAAAAGAAACACTGTAAACACTCTCGAATATTGTGGTTTCATTTCAGACTTTACTCCAGAAAAGAAGTTTTGTTTACTTCTTGTTGTTGTTCCGTGTTTCCGGACTTTGCTATGGTCTGCTGTTCCTGTCCTTCTGATTGCATGTGACTTTTATAATTAAAAAAGAAAACAGATTCAAAAGCTACAAGAAATTAGATGCAGGGCCAACACTCAGAAGGCTGAGACAGGAAGATCCCGAGTTCCAGCTTGGGCTATGTTCCTTAACAAGGCCCCGGAGAGAAAGACAAAGCAGTTCAGAATTGTTTCCTTCAAAAACAGGGGTGTCTGGTCTTATCAGAGATCATGAAAATTTGGCGCTTGGGTCTGTCATGGTGGCTCATGCCTCTGATCCACACTTGGGAGAGGAGCACAGTGAAGAACAATTCGAAGTCGTCTTTGACTGTATTTGACTGTAGGTATTGTTCTTAGAGCTGCCTAGGCTACCAGGGTGCCTGTGTGTGTGTGTGTGTGTGTGAAAGATAGAGAGAGAGAGAGAGAGAGAGAGAGAGAGAGAGAGAGAGAGAGAGAGAGAAGAAAGTACCTGGGGCTCACACCTTTAACCCCACCAGGTTAAGAGAGCTGAGAGCTGGAAGCCACTCTGGTCGAAAGGAAGTCCAGGCTGTCAGGACTACGGAGCAGAGCAAGATCTTGCCTCTAAATAAATGACAACAACAAAAATTGGGACTGAGGGTTGGAGATGGAGCACTTTATTGGCATGGGGAAAGCTCTCTGGGGTTCCATTTCCAGAACTGTAAAAACAAACAAACAAACAATAACCCAATAATCAGCATATGACCAAGGTTCCAGATTCCTCTAAGGTCCCACCCTCCTGAAGCGGTGGCACTAGCCAGGCAAACAGCAGCAACTAAAGGGCTTTTTCTCCTCTGGCCATTTTTCTGAAGTCCCTGAAGCCACACTGCAATGTCTTCAGGTTTTTTCAGCCTCCTCCTCAGGAGACACACAAGCATCTTCCTGACCCAACAAACCCCCCGCCCCGCCCCACCCCATGCAAAATCTTTCATGTCAGAACTCATTTCAGCCGGCGTTTGGCCCAAAACAACACCGAAAGGCCAAAAATGTCACCATGACAACCCAAGAATCCAGAGGGAAACTCCGTCCAGTAAATATCAACACCTAATTAAAACCAGAAACTGAAAGAAAATGATGTCAGGCTTGAGATCTGCTCTGTAGCATAAAACACAAAGCAAGCGTCATCTCCAGCCCCCTTCTTCACTGCACAGACCCGGATGGCCTGAAGCTGTATCAATCCTCCTGACTGTCTCTTGAGTGCTACTGGGATTACAGGCATGGTTCACACAGGCACACACATGCGCACGCGCGCGCACACACATGCGCACACACATGCGCACGCACACACACCTCTAAAAGATTTAAAATGTTAATGTGTATGAGAGTTTGCTTGCATGTATACATGTGTACTACATACATGTAGTATTCATGGAGGCCAGAAGAGGGTTTTGGACCCCCTGAATTTGGAGTTCAGGTTATGGTTCTGATCACCTCATGGGTGCTAGGATTTGAACCTGAGTCCTTTGCAAGAGCAGCAAGTGCCCTTGGAAGCCATCTCTTTAGCCCCCAAACCCCCTGCTGAGATAAAAAACAACAGCACATACAATGTGGGTATGTATTCGTATGTGTGTATACACACATATGTCTTGAATCTACTGAACAGAATCTTTAGCACTCAAAACCAAGAATGAGAGATGCCTTAAGCCAACATTACCTCTTCATCAGGAAGTTAGACACAGTCAAAGAAGCTTCCTAACTCTGCCTACCCGAGTTGACCCCGTGAGGTGATAACACAGCTTCATTTTCTGGCAGACGCCTGCCGCTCTGGAAACAGGCCATTAGGATCACGTGCTGTCTTGTGTGTTTCCAGGTGCCATGCTGTTAACCACAGAATTACTGGACGTCGTCTAAAGCAGGGTTCTCAAAGGCCAGGGGTACCATGTAGACCTCCCTCCCTGAGTCAGAGCCTGACAGCCTGACATAGAGACCGGCAGCCTGAGCTCTGCAGCACCCATGCCCACCTCTCTCCCATGGCTCCCCACTTTCTCTCTCTCTCTCTCTCTCTCTCTCTCTCTCTCTCTCTCCCCCAGAGGACTGGATCAGAAACCCACTTTAAATTTGACCCTGGAAATCCTGAAGGCCTCAAAACAGGTGAACAGGAGGAAGGAGCTCTTGCTGCCTCACACCCGACCCTGGCAGAGGCCGGAACTGAGGTAAGAAGGATGGGGACAGAGACCCTACCCCGTCGGGACAGGCCTCTAATCCCGGCACTCTGGAGGCAGAGTCAGGGAGATCTGGCGTTCAGGCTTAGCCCGAGCTGCAAAGAAAGAGCCTGATCACAATCCACTAGCCCCCCAAAGCACTGGAGACTGGGGTTAGGGATTCTGCTCTAGGAAGGACAGCAGGTGTAACGCAGTGTCTTAGTGACTTTCTGGGGCTGCGATCAAATACTATGATCAAAGACTACCTAGAGAAGGTAAGATTTAATTGAACTTATGGTTTCAGAGAGTTATAATCCATCATGGCTGGGAGGGATGGCAGCAAGCAAGCATGGTGGCCGGAACAGGAAGATGAGACCTCAACTCTTCCAACACAAGCATGGGGGGGGGGGGAGAGAGAGAGAGAGAGAGAGAGAGAGAGAGAGAGAGAGAGGCAGAGGGAGAGACAGAGGCAGAAAGGGAGAGAGAGGCAGAGAACAAGAGAGAGAAAGAGAGACAGAGAGAGGCAGAAATAGAAAGACAGAGAGAGACAGAGAGAGAGAGAGAGAGAGAGAGAGAGAGTTGGAAGTACAATGAGTAATAAACTCCCCAGCCTGTTCCCTGTAACACATTTCTTCCAGAGAGGCTGCACCACCTAACCCTCCCCCAAACAGCACCTCCAGCTGAGCAGCAGGTATTTAAAGACATGAACCTATAGGGGCCATTCTCATTCAAACCACCAACCCCCCACATTCTCATTCAAACCACCAACCCCTCACATTCTACTCCCGGCTCTCAGGCTCAGGGCCATATCATGATGCAGAACGCATTAGTCCAGCTTCAAAAGTCCCCATAGTCTTCCACGCTCCCAATACTTTGAAAAGTTCAGAGTGTCTTCTAAGGCCCAAGGCCGTCTCTTAACTGTAACTCCCTTTTAACTTTGTAAAAAGGCAAGTGACATACTTCCAACATACAAGGGCCCATGATATGTAACATCATTCCAAAAGAGAGGAAAGGGGGCATAGCTAGGAAATACTGGACTGAAACCCAGTAGGGAAAAGATTCTGAATCTTATAATTCCATGTCGGTATCAAGGGTTAGATGGCTCCGCCATTCCCGTCTTGCTGCTGCCACAGCTCTCTCTTTCTCAGGCTCTCCCCACTCTCTGTGTGAAGCTCCCTTCGGCAGACATCCCATAGCCCTGACACCCCTTGAGTCTCCAATACAACCCAGGCTTCATCTTCACTTCACACAAAGACCTCTTAGGGCGTCCTGACATCTTAGGGCCTTCACGTGGGGACTCTCCTGCCACATGCTGCCCGGCTTCAGCTCTCTGAAACTCCAGAGGAGGAATCTATAATCCCTTTACGCTTGCATCCTTCATACTAAATCCAGCATCAAGTCATTGGCACTGCCAGGTTCTGCGGTCAGCTTTCAACCCTCGTCCCCTTGAGCCGCAACGGCTGCAGTTTTCATCTGTAGTTGCTTTCTAGGAGCAGAATGCTTTAGGCTTTAATTTCACAAATCATGAGAGTTGTGTGGGGCTTGGCCTGGGAGATCTCTTCTGTTTGTTCCAGTCAAGTCATTAAAGTCGCTCATCTTAACAACTCCAGCCTGTGTCCAGCACAGACCCAGGATGCGACGCTAAGTTTGTACCATTTTTTAACTTAGCTACAGGCAGGTTCTCAGGTCATGGACAGAAGGCAGCCAGATTCTTTGCCAAATTATCCCACGAATGGCCTCTAGCCCATTTGCTCACATCATTCCCCTCTGACACCTCTAGAGCTGGGCCTCCCTAGCCCACACGGCTCTCAGCACTATGACTGCCTTTGGGATCCTACTAGGATGACCCTTTAGTCTCTTCTTACAATTTTCCCAATCCAAAGTCCTAAAGTCTTTATATTTCTCTAAAACAAAACCAAAACAGTGGCCAGTCTTTTCAACAGTAATACCTTCATCTCCGATAGTGACTTCTGTATTAGTTACTCTTCTATTCCCATGATGTTAAGACACAGTGACCAAGACAGCTTTTGAAGGAGGATTTTGTCTGGGCTAGGTTTCCAGAGGTCTAAGAATGAATGCAACAGGAAGACACGACAGCCAAAACAGCAAGCAGAGAGCTCACAAACACAAGCGTGAAGCCGAGAGCAAGATGTGGTATGAGGCCCAGCCAGCACCCCAGGCAGGGCTTGGGGATTAAAGCACTAGCCACCAAAGGAGGTAATTTGACACCTGAGGAACATTTTGCCATGTCTGGAGCTGCCTTCTGCAGTCAGAGCGGGGAAGGTGAAGCTGGCACTAGCAGAGAGGAAACAGTCCCGGACTGGAGCAAAGCCAAGTATCTCTGACAGTTGGAAGATCAATCTATGGCACAGGGCTGTGGCAGGTCTCTGAGCCCAGCTACTCAGGAAGAGGAGGCAAGGGATCAATAGCTTAAGTCGCTCTCTCTCCTCACAGCTTGTGTTTTGAGACGCGAGCCCTCAGCTCCAGCTCTAGACCTGTCACCTGTCACTCAGCCCGTCAGCCGTGTGTGTGTGTGTGTGTGTGTGTGTGTGTGTGTGTGTGTGTGTGTGTGTAGCTCTAGAGGCATAAGCCTAAATCATCCCTTCATTCTGTGACTCTCCTCGGTCGTGGTGTTCCATCGCAGCGGCAGAGGTGACGGAGACAGCAGCGGTGTGAACCCAAGGACAGCCGGCAGCTCTGTGAAACCTTGCCTTAGATACAAGATGAAAAGAGGGGAGCGTACATAGCTCAGAGCACAGTGCCTATACAACTTGCTCAGAGCCCTGGGTTCTATCTCTAGAGCCATTTTGTCTTTAAAATGTGGACCGAGGAGATGGCTTAGTGGGTTGAGTTCTTGGCACAAAAGCATGAGGATCTGAGTTCAGCTCTCCAGAACCCGTGTAAAGCCGTACATGGTGGCACTTTGCTGTCAGGATCGGGAACAGAGGCAGGGGAATCCCATGAAGCTAACCTGGCAGCTGCAGCCACAAGCCACACGAGACTCTTACCCTTCACAAAATTTAATGTATTACTTTATTATTATTATTTTATGTGCGTGGATTCTTTACTCACATGTATTGTCTGTGCACCACGAGTGTGCCTGGTACCCTCGGAGGCTAAAGGAGGAGGTAGAGCTGGAGCTACAGATGGTTGTGAAATGCTCTGTGTGGGTTGGAAATTGAACCCTGGTCCTATGGGATAGTAGTCAGGGATCTTGACCACTGAGCTATCTCCCCAGCCTACCTCTTTTAATTTTTTTAAACATTTATTTAGTTATGTGTGTGTGTGTGTGTGTGTGAGAGAGAGAGAGAGAGAGAGAGAGAGAGGGAGAGGGAGAGAGAGAGGTGGGAGGTGGCATGGCATGGCATGGCATATACGGAGGTCAGAGAACAACTTTCAGGGGTCAGGGGTTAGTTCTTTCTCTTCATCCCGTGGGTCCCAGAGATCCAACTCCGGGTGGGCAAGCACCTACTGAGCCATCTCAACAGCCAAGAGACTCTATTTTAAACAAGGCTGAAGACGAACATCTACACAGGAGGCTGTTCCCTGCGCTCTACATGTGTGCCACAGCACACGCATGCCTCTGCTCACACATGAACATTCATGCCCGTGCGCAAGCATGTATACACACACAAAGTTTTTTAAAAATGTGGTATCTGTCTACAATGGTGTCTACACAATTAAACAGAATGGGTATTTATGAGACTCACAGACAGAATGCTGCCAGATGTGGACTCACAGACAGCAGGCTGACAGATGTGGAAGTGGATACCCCAAGAGAAAGCTCTCGAGTAGAGGGCTTTGTCACTGGTGGCAGAAGTCCAGACAACAGTTGTAAAGTTCTGATGGCTAATCTTGGCTGTCAACTTGACATGCCTGAGGAGAGGAAGGCTCAACTGAAGAGTGGCCTCCATCAGATTGGCCTGTGGGCATGTCTGTAGGGCATTTGCTTGCTTGCTAATTGATGGAGGAGGGCCTAGCCCACTGTGGGCGGTGCCACCCTTAGGCAGGTGGGCCTGGGCCATGTAAGAAAGGAAGCTGAATGTGAACTTGAGAGCAGAGCATTGCTTCCCTGTGATCTCTGCTTCAGTTTCTGCCTCCAGGTCCCTACTGCTAGTTTTATCCTGACCTCCCTCAACCGTCACAGACTGTGACCTGGAAGTGCAGAAAAAAATAAAACTTTCATTTCCCAGCCTTGCATTTGGTCGGAAAAAAAACTAGAATAGTTGATCTTCGTGATTAGTTTGGGTGGATTTGGAATCACCTAGGGGACACACACCTCTGGGTGTATGTTTGGGAGAGAAGGCTGGAGTCTGGAGCTGAATAAAAGATGAAGAGGCTGGAGGAGAGCTGAGCTGAGCCAAGATTCTCCTCTCTGTACTTCCTGACTGTGGAAAGCCAGAGGAGAGCAGAGCACAAGGATTCACCTCTCTCCACTTCCGGACTGCGGATGGACAGTGACCAGCTGCCTCACACTCCCAGTACCACGTGGGGACA
>NC_142035.1:9334747-9364747 GCF_982192425.1 Myodes glareolus
ATTTTTATTTGTTTATGTTGAGAAAGAGTCTGCCCAAGTCACCTAGAGTAACCTTGAACTCACTCCATACAAATTCAAATAGGATTTGAACTTGTGATCCTCGGGCCTCAGCCTCCCACACAGAGACACACACACCTGTGCCACTGTTTCTAACTGAATGTCATCAAACCCTTTTCTGAGGTGAGAATAAAATTGTGGAAACCTTCACCCCAAACATATAGCATGGCAGGGTTACCAAGTGAGTTCTCTCAATGTAATACACTCAGGTACTGTGGGTTACAGTGAAGCCAAGGCTCCTAGCTTGTGCTCACGGGATGAGTTATGCCTCACAACAGACCGTGGTTAGAGCCGGGACAACTTCTGTTTTTCTTTGTGGACTTCCTGTAAGCCCAGATAAAAGGGCCACGGTGATGGTGTTCAGTCCATTCTCCATCAAAGCAGGGAAATGTCATCCAAGAACCTCAGGACGTCCACTGGGGACAGGCCTGCTCCAAACCACACCCCCTGCTATCAGACAATGACACTCTGTTTATGAAACCGGATAGGGGAAGAAGTCTTTGGTAACTTAAACCTTAGTGAAATGTCACTCGCCTTGAGAAGGGTGTTCTACTTGTGTCTGTTTTGCCTTTTTTTCTTCCCTTTCAAAATGAAACAGAAGATAAGTTGGGACTCTATTTAGTCTAGCTCAGAAGAAAAACTTTCAGCCTACTTCCCTGAAGGGTTGATAAATGAGACCCAGAGGTTTATTTGTAAGTCACAGGCACGGGAAGCCGTCCGCCATGAGGCCTGGACAAAGGCAGGAGCCTTTCCTTCTCCTGCCCTCTTCTGTCTTCCCACACACACGATTCCTTCCTGAGCCCCGTGCTGCTAGCACGACTCCTTCAAAAGGGTCACAAGTAACCCACGGTCCTTCCTCCTTGATTGATAGACATCCGGACTGTGGCCAAAAACTACCTTTGATGTGTTCCTGTAAAAAAATAACAGACTTTCCTGTTTGTCTCAGCTGCTAAACTGCAGCTTCAGCCACAAAGAACAAAACATTCTGCATTAAAAGAAAGCTAGCATATCCCACACACGCATACACAAACGCAAACACACACACACTCACAGGGCCTAGGCATTGGCCTCTGGGGGTTCAGCTAGATCCTGTTATTTCTGTTTGCCTGCCTTAATATGAGTTTTCACCATGCTTTGTCCATCTCTGCTATTTGGTACTCAAAATAGCAACAGTAATTATCAGATTGCTGTCCCGGCTTTCCACCCCTAGCTGAACCCAAGTGCCTCTGAGATTTCCCTATGAAACCTCTGAACCCAAGGAAGGGACACTCATCTGTCTTTCTAAGTCAGGAGTCAGGAGAAAGAGACATGGGAAGAGATGGTGGCCCCAAGCGCCAGGGAATCCTGGTGACTCCCATCTTGCATTGCTATCTCCGGAGAACTATGTAGACTCAGAACATAGCAGGAGACGGCCAGACAACGTGTTCTCAAAAACAGGGGCTCTAAGAAAGATGGTCACAGATATTAAAAATGGAAGTGACCACAGTTATCCCCGTCCTTGGCCACCAACACACTGTGTGGTTTAGTCTGGTGTCAAACTCCTAGTGATCCTCCTGCCTCAGTCTCCCAAGGGCTGGGATTATGGATATGTAAGCCACCACACACCCTGCTGACTTGTGTCTTTTAAGTGACCTCCCTTGCTTTCCTTAGCTTTTCTCTGAGTTCCACATTTTGCTCTCACCCCCAGCCGTTTTGCCCCTCTACCATCATTGTGGTTTTCTCTTTATTTCTCTAGTATCTCTATAACTCAAATGGATTCATTTTATTTTTCTTTAAATTGGATTTAATGAGAATGCCCATCAAAATCATAGTTTTAATGTATTTTACTTTCTCTTTCTAAAATACATAGAAAGTCAAAAATATAAGTATCAAACACGCATGCCTGTACCACCTAAAACTATTTTGCCTCCTGCCTCACACAAAACAAGTTGGGAATTAATACTTGCCAGCTGAGACCAACAAACATTATTTTAGGGGATCAAGTAGTACGCATCCAGGTTTCACAGATCAAGAAGCAAAACAGCATTAAGGAGATACACAGGAATTTATAGACCATAAAAGATAAGACGCCTTCATGCTGTAGCCACTACTTACAAATATGAAAACTGTTCTAAGAGTTGTTTATTGAATTTAAAATTATTTAAAATCATGGATATATATATGGACATGTGTACATGTGCATACAAGTTTAGGAACCCACAGAGGCCAGAGAGGGTGTAAGATCTCCTAGAGTTGGAGTTTCAGACAGTCATGAGTTACTTGTGGGGTGCTGGGAGCCAACCTCAGGTCCTCTGTAAGGGCAGCAAGTGATTTTAACTTCTGAGCAGTCTTTCCAGCCCTGAAAGCCATTCTTGTCTATGGACCATAGAAATATAGTCACAGAAGTGAATTTGGCTCCAGGTCATGACTGACAGAGTGGAGGTTTGTGTGAGCCTTCTCCGGCATTTCCAGAGAAGCATCCCCAATAGGAAGTAAGGCTTTCCCCCTGGAGACCTTGAAGATGGAATACTGCACAGCATGGGGTGTTTAACTGCACTTGGTGGAGACAGGGAATAAACAACCCTGGCTCACAGTGCTACCGTCTTTGCCCTGAGTGGGGTGGGCTGACTGTCTTGGCAAAGGAGGCATGCCACAAATGAGAAGCATTGTTACTACGGCAATGCCTAGTAGGGCATCTCTACTTTTAGACTCACCAGACTCAACTGGGAGGTTATTGTTGAACTATACAGAAGATAGGTATAGTGGGGAACGCCTAGAATCCCAGTTCCTGGGAGGCTGAGGCAGGAACATATTTCAAGGTCATTGGGCTATGTGCCAAGCCCTAGACAAGGTTGAACTATACACCAACCCTGACTGAAAATTAACTAAGTAATTAGCTAATAAATAGGCAGGTGAGCTAGCCAAAGCAAGCAAGCTAAATTCCAATTCTCAGAAATGGTCTAAACATTTTATTTTTTTAATATTTTTAATTATATCTATGAGGTGTGTCAGCATGTGGGTATGTGCATAAAAGTGAAGATGCCTGAAGTGTCAGAGGCCTGGATTCTCCCAGAGAGCTGCAGGCAGTTGTGAGCTGTCTGGTAAGGATATCTGAAACCGAGTTCTGGTCCTTAGGAAGAGCAGCTCTCCCTGCTCATGGCTGAGCCGTCTTCCCAGCCTGTCTCGGAAAACTAGATGGCAAAGGCTGCTCATGGAATCAGTTGAGCGTGGCTGTGCATGGGCATAGGTGTGCCTATGTGTGTGTATGTGTACATGAGTGTGTCTGTGTGCTGATGTCTGTGTGTGCATGCATTTCTGTGCTATAATGATTCCAACCACAGACCTGTGGCTAGCGAGAGGGCATGACCGTGACAGTAGGGTGAGGAATTCCCTCGCTAAGATGGACCACTCTCTCTGTTTGAGTGAAACCCACAGACTGTCAGGCTGGCTCCTGACGGCTTTATGAACGATGGGCTCCACCTGACAATGGAAGCTCCTTGAGGAGCTGCAGGAGCCAGATCTTGAGGTACACAGAGGAGGAGGCAAAACCCGACACTCTTATTAACCCTTTGTTCACCTTTACCCTGTGGCTCTGTCACCTTCTAACACTTTCTCTCCACTTTTGCCGCACAAGAGACAGCATGTGCTGAATCTTACTTGCTCATGTCCCAACACATCAAGAGCGCTTAGTGCCCAGGAAATGTGTTTCATACAGAGTTGTGCTCATGGAGAGCAGAAGCCACGGTGCCATTGGGAGTCCTTGTTCATGGCAAAACTAAGGCAGAGCCCAAGGTCACAACAGCTCAGAGGCAAGTGTCATCTTCAGCCCTTTTCTATGCCTTGTTGTATGACCTGAAATTATTGCTATGAGCCTCAGTGTTTTCATTTGTAAAATCCACAAAATATTACCAGGATGGTCTTCTGAAGTAGAATCTCTGTTGATTTTCTTTGGGAGCTGGAGTTGAAGAGACAGGAAATTTCTGAACATTCCTGACGGGAGAAGTCAAGTAGACTACAGGTTTCTGACATGCATCTTTTTCTTGGACAACAGTGAGCAAGCCTCTGCCTTGTGTGGCACACTCCACCTGGGCCTTGAAAGTTGCATGTGAAGCTAGTTGTGGCCCCAGCCCTCATGAAGCTTACTGCTTGGAGCTGAGGATAGATGGGAATCCACGAAACTGAGAATCATAGTCTTAACCCTGGAAAAAATAAGGCTGTGAAGCCCAGGACATGTTCACATCTGTGTTGGGGAGAGCTGTGGATTGAGCATGCAGGCAAGGAGCCAAAACCTGGCCGATGTGAAGACTGATGACTTGAGAACATGGAAACCAAGCATGGAGGGAAGACAAAATGAAGCAAGTCACTGGTCCCACAGTGAAGAGAGCTTCAGTGACATAGCCAGAAGTTTCTGTCTCACCCAGTACTGCAGCCATTCAGTCCCAAATAAACACATAGAAGCTCATATTAATTATGAACTATTTGACCTATTGTTCAGGCTTATTATTAACTAGCTCTTTCAACTTAATCCATAAATCTTATCTATGTTTCGCCATATGATTTGGTACCTTTTCTCAGTAAGGCAGCATTCTCATCCTGCTTCCTTTGTGTCTGGCTTGTGACTGTGTCTCTGTCTTGCCTCTTCCCAGAATTCTTCTAGTCTGGTTGCCTCGCCAATATATCCTGCCTGGCTACCATCAGCATTTTATTAAATTAATATGAGTGACAAATCTTTGTATTACCCCCCAGCACATGTGAGAAGGGTAGTGGCCATGGACACAATGCTGGCTCTCCTCAATTCTCATTGTTCCCACCGAACACTTGAGCAACATGTTAAACTGCAGGTTCTGGTTCAGTAGATCCAGATGAGCCTGAAGTCTTCATGTCTCATGTGCTCCAAGGGGCACTGAACCCAGTGGGCCATAGACCAGACTTGGGGGAAAATGGCTGGAAGCTATCTCTGTGCTAAGAAGGACAGTGTGGGATGTTAGGCAAGGTTTTGTTTGTTTGTTTGTTTTTTGAGAAGATCTTTCTGCACTGTGTGCATCCATTTTTCCGTTATCATGTGCCAGTGTATTCTCCCTGGAGCTGGAGACTTCTCTGTCAATGACTAAAATTCAGTAGAAGTTGCTGCCCTGTTCTAGTAATCCAATTCTATCTGATATTGTTTTAAAGACCAACCCCCTTTTGCCTAATAGAGCTCATGTATAAAGCTCTTTTCACATGCCTGCATTATCATGTACTTATTTTTACCATGTGTGCATGCGGGTGTGCTCCACAGTGGAGAAGAGTAACTTCGGAAAGCACACACTCCCTTTCTCAGGCACCACACTCAGGTGGCCAGGCTCAGGTGCAAGCTCCTTCACCTGCACAGCCTTTTCACTGGCCCTCTGGCTTTTCTCTTTAAGTGAGGCTGAGTTCAACACACACACACACACACATACACCCACACACGCGCGCGCGCGCGCGTACAATAGTAGCCACACGCAGGATTATTGTGGCACCTCACAAACATGAATTCAGGCCCAGTCCAGTCCTTCAAGGATGATGAAGAGACTAACTTGCTTTGGGGACTTTGTGCTGAGGCCAAACCTTGACAAACCTGGATGGGAAAACACAGGCTTTTCAACCCGCAAGGTAAGTTTGAATGCCTGTAGTAGTGACCTGTAAGAAGCTAGAGAGCAGGGTGATGCTGAGCTTATGAAGAAAGGTCAGCACGGTCCCCTCACAGTGGCACAATGGAAGCCAGCCTTGAGCCTTCACTGCACCCCCAAGGGTCAACTGATGACTTTCTAAGACCACCTGGGTGACAAAGATGGGCCCAGGAAACACCGCCCTCTGAAGCAATCCCAGCTGCCCTTGACAAAGGTTCTCAAGAAAAGGTTATACACCACCCTGTGCTTCCAGCTCGATTACTCACCCCTGCAGCTTTAAATCAAGGGTGGTTCCTGTTAGGCATAATTCCCATTTCCGGTAGCTTGTATAACGCATTAAGTGAAGAGCTACTGCCAGCAATGGCTTCCATAGAACATTATGTATGTGTAGGGCTAAATCAATAGCAGCCACGAACTTAAGCTTGAATGCATGCATGTTGTAGGTTCAGTGTCCTGTGCACATGTGATCAACCCCTTTCCGTCCCCAGCAGCCTCCAAATGCCAGCGGGCAGGAGAATCAACTTGCACACTTGGATGTACAACCATGTCCCTGTGCCAGCCTTTCCACAGGAAAGCAAACAGCCATCCTACCAGTGACTCCCTAACACCCCCAAACTAAACAGGAGAAATGGCACAAGGGCCACCCAACTTTCCCCGTCACCTTCCTCACCCCGGGAGCCAGGATGGGGAGTCACCGCATCAGCTGACTGACACGGTCATTTCTCTCCCATTCAATCTTGCCACATCCTCCACTCCTGACTTCCAAAACGCATTTAAGTCAGGCACATCTTTATCATTTCAGGCTTGTCAATTCCCACTTTGCTTAGTTGATAAATACATCAAAACCTGAAAGGAAGTTTGGAAAGAGCTTTGGACCCTGAAAAAGAAGGAGCAATGACGAGCTGACCCTAGAATGTGGCTCTTTGACCTTGGTGACTTATTTTGGCACACACACATTTTACCCCAATTCCATTTAAGTAAAAAGAATATATTTTTGTATGTGGGACTAGAGTTTGAACCTGGGACTTCATGCACACTGGGCAAGCATCCCACCACTGAACTGTTTCCAATGCTCCTCTTACTTGTTTTTTAAAGACAGGGTCTCATTAATTTTTCCCAGGTTGAATGGAACTCTGAAACCCAAACAAGCTTCACATTCGAAATCCTCCTGCCTCAGTCTCCTGAGAAGCTGGGTTTATGGGCCTGCACCACAGCTTCCGACACCACTAACACTTTCTATAAGCTTGTTTATTACCCTTATGTTCCCAAACAAACATCACAACCACCCATGTTAACATTTACTGAGCGTTTGTGCTATACCAAGCTGCACTCCATACAGAAGAGACATGATAGGCATTAACCATACACTAAGACCATGCCATAGTAGGGATATTTTAAAGTTAAAAAATCAGTGCTGGGCTAGAGAGATGGCTCAGTGGTTGAGAGAGCTTGTTGCTCTTCAAGAAGACCCAAATTCAGTTCCCAGTTCCCCCGGCAGACAAATCAAAGGACTCCCATTCACCTTAACTACTGTTCTAGCAGATCCAACTCTTTTTTGGTCTCTGAGTACCTCTACATGTATGACTCTCTCTCTCTCTCTCTTTCTCTCTCTCTCTCTCTCTCTCTCTCTCTTTCTCTCTCTCTCTCTCTCACACACACACACACACACACACACACACACACACAATACACACACAAACTTTTCAAACATCTTTAAAACTAAATTAGCATTTAAAAGACAAAGTCACCTATCTAAGGTTAAGACAGAAAGTAGATAACAACCTGGATTTGAACCTCAGTTTGTCTGTGTTCAAAATTCCTAGAGAAAAACCCAAAGGTAAGGTGATGCAAAGTTTTCTTTGACTTTGACTGATCTAACATCTATTCTCACCATTTTTAGTAAAATGCCTTGATTTTGTTTGGTCGGTCAGCATCCACCACTCCTGTCTCCTATCCTTCTGGATGCAGAAGGGCTGACTTAACATAGGGTCTGGCAAACCCACATTGGCCAGTGGAAGCTCCAGAACATCGGTTGAGGTCCTCAGAGAGACACTGCTAGGCCAAGTGGATAAAGTGTAGAGACTTTGACACAGAAGGAAGAAAAACAGCATCCAGAAGAAAGGCCTTGTGCTAGCCCATCCCTGGGCCTCTCCATCCTTACTTGCTGAAGCTAGGGCTCAGTTAAGCCTGTAACACATTGGTTGTAGTCAGAGTCATCAAAATGAAGAGTGTGGCTTCTAAAGACGCTGCAGCAATGCATGCACTAATCATGGTTCTGGAGCCAACCATACCTATATTTCAGCTCTGGCTCCGCCCTAACTCACCATGTGAGAAACATGAATGGACGGCTCTGTGCCCAAGAACTTTTTCCCCTCTGGAAAATAAGGATAGTGTGCTTATCCCCTCAGCTTAGAGGAAGGATGAATGAAGCCAGAGGCACAGAGAGCATATAGGATAGACTGGCAGAGAGAGTCCTTGCAGAGAACACTTGGTACTAATTGACTCCAGGCACAGAGCAGAAGGCAGGAAGGCATAGAAAATGCACCTTGATGCCATTCAGAGTGCAGTGAGCTCTAAGAATGGCTTAGATAGAAACCAGAGCAAATTTGGGACTTTTCCTGCGCTCAGCAGCTCACTGGAGTTCTCCAAGGTCCAGCATCAAGGACAGAGCAGAACCTCAGAGAAGATTCTTTAGAAGAGAAACCAAGGATTCACAGCCAATGGGAATGGCAGCATCCTCCCACGGTAAGAGTTGGGTGGAAATCAATAATTAGACCCAGAAAAAGATCATACAAATAAACTCTGTTTCCTTGGGAGCCATGAGTCATCATCCACCTATCCAATGTGTTCATCCACACATTCACCCTTCTATCATAACCTATCAATCCATCATCTACCACTATCCACATATCCACCATTCACCCATCCATTATCTATCTACCCATCCATCATCCACCCATCCATCATCCATCCACCCATCCATCATCCACCCATCCATCATCCATCCACCCATCCATCATCCATCCACCCATCTATCACCCATCCACCCATCCATCATCCACCCATCCATCATCCACCCATCCATCATCCATCCACCATCCATCATCCATCCATCCATCTATCCATCTATCCATCCACCCACCCATCATCCATTCACCCATCCATCACCCATCCACCCATCTACTTAATATTGTATAAGTCCTAACAAGGCGTCTGTTTTTTTTCTATGTGTTCCAACGCCACACTCTGAAAGCCAGGTCTGGGTCTTTTCTAACTCTTGGCATCTTGGCACACAGCACAGGGTCCTGCAAACAACAGGAACTCCGAACCCTCTGTTGGGCCAATGAAAGGGTGACTCTAGAATTAAATATGCTGTCTTGGGAGAGCTCATCTCCTAGGAATCCGTTGGCTACATCCATTCTCCTTTCCCACTCGAAGCTTCCACTTTCGTTTTGTTTCTGCTTTGAATGAGGTCTGTATCCTGGAAGATCTACATTCAGTATCTACTTCTTCCGGGAAGTTTCAATCTCAAGCCCTCAGGCCAGTGTTTCCTTCACGCTTCTGGAAGTCGAGTGCCTTTCATTTCTGCCACGTGTTTCTCCCTCAAGGAAAGCTAAGACATCTCAATCTACAAATTGGTTTCCTGAGCCCGTGATGTATCTCAGGTTGCTTTTCCTTTTGAGGAAACTACAGACAGTCCTTCTCCTTGTTTTCATTAAAACTTTTATTTTTTTAATAAAAAAGTTGTAATTTCCCATTGCTACTGTTCTAAGGGACGCAAAGACTCCCATTAATTTTTCACAATTCATTTTCTCTATTACAGGCTTAAAGTGTGTGCATGAAATTAAAACTGCCAGCCTAAAGAGATGGCTCAGTGGGTTAAGTGTGCTTGTTGTGAAAGCAAGAGGACACGAGTTCAAATCCCAGCGCTCATATAAAAGTCTGGAATGGACCAGAATTGACAGATGGAGACATGTAGACCTGGCCAGGGACTTAGACAAGCTGACGAGAGCCCTAGGCTCAGTGAGAGACCCTGTCTTAAAGAAGAAGGTGAAGGACAATAAAGACACTCGACATCTTCCCCTAGCCTCCGAATGTGAGTGCCAGCACTCACACATGTGTGTGCACCACGCTTGTGCAAGTTAACAAAAAATTCAAACTGCAGCCAAAGAAGACCCTTCTTGTGGAGTGGAGGCTCAGGGACTGAGGCCCAAAGGGCTGAAGAATCACAACAGCGTCTTTAAAAATAGAAGAAAGGACCAAACAAGAAACTCAATAGCACACTGTTGCAGGTTTGCAAACATCTCTGTGCTCTGCTCCTGCTCGGCCCACAGGAAATGGAAGAATATCTTATATTTTAATTAGTGCATAAAACACTGTCTAGAATGTTATGCTGCCCTGGGGAATGCACAGAGCAGGGAACATTTTCAAACTCCAGGTCACTCTCCCCATTACATCACTGTGAAAAAAAATAAATTTATGAGGCTACATTCTATGGACATTATATATTGGAACCGTTAGCCTATTCCCAAATGAGAATGTCAGCTCAAACAACCAGGCTCCCAGAGAGAAATTTCTCAAGCCCTTCTATTGTGGATATTTTTACAGTAAATGCCAACAAAAATAATCAAAAAAAGAAGTGACGGCTTATTCTTTATTGATAATGAGAGAGAGAGAGAGAGAGAGAGAGAGAGAGAGAGGGGGGGGGAGGCTGTGTTGCGTTCTTCTCGGAGATGATAATACAGAGGTTGTTTTGTGGCCTTGCTGTGATTTATTTGATGTATTCCTCATCTAAGTGATTGGAAACACAGATGTTGATGCTGTAACTTTGCTTCCAGTAAATAATCCCTCAAAGGACTCACATTTGTTTAACCTTACTCACAGGATGATAAAACTGATTAAACATTTATGGGCCCAGCAACAATTCTGTTGGTTTATGTGCTTGGCAAGTTGGAAAACTCATTCCCTAACTTTTCCACCTTCCATTCACCTCTCCTGGAGAATAAAAAAAAAAAAAAAAAACTTATCTGACATCTTTGGGGGAAATTCCAGTACCTGGGTTATAGAGACTTCCCCCTCCCCTTCTTTATTTCCCCATCTGTGGCTGGCTGAAGTCTGACAGTAAACAGAAGGGCTGACACGCTGATCCTAAGATCAATAATTAAACCAAAGGGACAGCAGTC
Source organism: Myodes glareolus (assembly GCF_982192425.1). Lineage (NCBI taxonomy): Eukaryota > Metazoa > Chordata > Mammalia > Rodentia > Cricetidae > Myodes > Myodes glareolus. The sequence continues at coordinate 9,345,618 of NC_142035.1, forward strand.
AGGGTGCTCCTGTGAGACTCATGCAGGAAGAATAAAAGCCCCACTGGGCAAACGCGTTCTTACGATTGCTGGCCTGCTCCTGAGATAAGGGAACATTTGTGTGTGTGTGTGCAGTGTACACAGTCATCTGTCTGACAACACCATCCACTAGGAACCTGCCCTAGATGAACCAGTGGGCATGATCGGGGAGCAGGGAGAAATATCCCAAAGATTCCAAATGGAATGAGCTCTCATTCATTCACTCACTCACTCATTCATTCATTCATGTATTTGATCGAAATGCCCTATGTTCCGGGTACTACCAGTGAAATGGTACCTAGGGTCGGCGCTCAAACTCCTGATGCAATGCAGCACATGGTGTAAGGGGGAAGATCGACAAAGAGACAGAAATTCATGTGGAGGTCACTTTCTAGAACTTTCTGACTCTTATGTATTTCCCACCTAGATCTGGCTTCTGCGACAGAGGAGTGTGTGTGGCTGTGGTTCTATTTTTGCCTCGCTGCCATTGCCTGGAGATGGGGTGTGTCCCATGAGGGAGATGCGCTGTGACCATGGTTTCATGTTCAAAGGGAATCTTCAGGAGCGCTCAGTCCTGCTTCCCTCGGTAACTTAGTGGCAATAGGGATTGCATGCACCACATGCTCTACAAATACAAATTATGTCTATAAAATGGTTCAAATAAGGGCTGCGGAGGACTCTGTGGTTGAGGTGCTTGCTGTATAAGGCATGAGGTCCTGAGCTTGGATCCCTAGCACGACTTAAAAACATAGACATTGGAACATGTGAGTGCAATCGCAGGTCTGGGCGGAACCTCACTGGCCAGCCCAGCCCGCCATTCAGCGAGCTCCAGCTTGAGTGAGAGACGTTGCCTCAAAACAAAAAATCATGCAAAGTAGTAGAGGAAGACAGCTGAAAACAACATGTGTGCACAACCCCATACATATACCCATACAAAAATACAGCCCGTGAACACATCACATCAATTAACCAACTAAGTGAACGGTCACATAAAATAAAGCACGCCTGCAAAGAGACACACAAAAATCCCCACCACATTCCTCACACAGCCATGTAGATATCACAGCACACTTAACACACACACATGCCGAACTTGTGCTCAACATAAAACAAACCACAGTATACATGCATGTGCTTGCATGTGGGTGCACACACACACACCATATACACAGCAGTACAACTAATAACACGGGAAGCAGTGAATGGTACCCAGCTCGCATGTATTAGTACATACACGTACTTTGTCCTGTTCTAAGGGTGATGCTTACTTAAGTCACAGGAAGAATCTAGAGCCACACAAGTCTTCTTAGCTTAGGGCCCCCATGTTATTTCCTTCCCTTTTCTCTGCTCCTTCATTTCTCTCTCTCTCTCTCTCTCTCTCTCTCTCTCTCTCTCTCTCTCTCTCTCTCTCTGTGTGTGTGTGTGTGTGTGTGTGTGTACCCTTATGCCATGGAATACATGTGCAAGTCAGAGTGAGGTCAGTTTGGTGACGAGCACTTTTAACCAATGAACTCTGTTGCCAGCCCTCGTATGTCCATATATGTGCTAATACAGGGTATCCTGTTGCCAAGCTGGTCTCCAAGCCACTTTGTACCAGAGAATGACCTTAAACTCTTCATCCTCCTGCTGCTGCTGAGCTGACACTATACGGATGACCCACCACACACGGCTCCCATTCTATTCCTAACCCTGCGAACCTGGTTATACACCCTAACCTGACTTTGGGTGAAGTTTGACCTCTTCAAATGTTAAACTGCAAGACTGCTCTTCACTGTTGCTCACAATATGAATACAGTTTGGAGTTCCTGTCTCCACCCACTCAGGAAGAATTGGTACCTCAGCAGTTATGGGCTCAATGGCTTCAGAACAGCTCACGCAAACCCTGAGAACAAGCTGGTTCTTTTATGTATCAGTTTCTTCTTTGGCTTGTCTCCGTGCCCCTGCCCCTCCTCAAGGTGGCTATTACCGTTTTTTTCTGGATGAACGTAGGATTAGAGCTATGGCTAGCTAACTCACTTCTTACTGGATTTTTTTTTTCTTTCCTGTTCAGGATCTTGTCATGTAGCCCAGGTTGACCTTATTATATTCATGATATTGACTGGGATTCTGATATGGTGTGTTTGGATTTAGTTCACCTGCTTCAGGTAGAATTCAGCAAGCCCCTACTGCTTGCAAATGGGCCTGCTGCCACTGGCCGGAGAACTATACCTATCTATCTCTGTGACAGTAAGAGAAAACACGCAGAGTATGAAATAGTAGGTGCCTCAGTAGCATTTATTTTTCTCCACCAACTCCCTTGCTAAATTTGATAAAAATTCTCACAGTTCTTTTTCTCTACATAAATTACTTATGTGGCAATTATAAAAAATTCCAAGAATGCTCAATAAAAGATTGTGTGTGAGAGTGAAAAAATATAAAACATGTTCAAAGTCTGTTTACAGAGGAGCCGGTAAGTTAATAAAATATACATTCTTGTGGTGGAACGCTGCAAGATCTATAAGCAGAGACAAACTCTCTCTCTCTCCTTTTCCATGCCCCCCCTTCCTCCCTCTTTTTCTTTGTTACCTACATATTTGGGTAGAGTCCTAGAGATAGAGTTAAAACATTTGAAAGATCATGTATGAAACTCTTTACACTAAAATTTTTAAACACACACACACATGCGCACACATACACATGCACATACACACACATGTACACGCATGTGCACACACACACACACACACACACACACACACACACACACACACACAAATCAGGTCCCCAACTGGCTACGTACACATGTAGATAAAAAATAAATAATGAAAAATATCCGTGCCAAATTCTTAACAGTATCTGTCTCTGGGGAGAGGGAAGAGTTGTGCTTGCTGGAGGCTTGTTAAACATCAAGCGTTGCTACTTAGTGGCAGAGTCACAGATACTCAAGTTTGGTGCCGAAAGGGAATTCAGATTCATTAGAACTTCCAATTGTTTATATCTGATATTAATCAAACAAGTGGAATTATCTCATCTCATTTTTGTATCACTTGTTTGCTTGGTTGGATGTTTGAGACAGGGTCCCATACTGTTGCTCAGGCTAGCCTGGAGTTTATTATGTAGCCCAGGCTGTTTCCCATGGTTTGGTCATCCTTCTGTCTAAGTCTCCAAACTGGGATTTCATGTTTGGGTCACTATGCCTGGCATCATCTTATTGGAGAGAATTCTTTCTCGATTGTATTCTGTCCAGTGGAGGATTGCAACCCAGTACTGGTGTGGAAAGGGTTAGTGGTAAGGACATTAAAAGAGGCTAATGAATGGTACTCACTTTCTCATTGGAATAACCCCAAAGAAAACTGGATGCCTTTCCAAACTGAAAATGTTACAATGGTTTGTTTTCAAATGCCACCCATGAAAAAAATGTACATAAATTGTAAACAAATAAAATCCATAAAATCCTTACTCTTGAACAATAACTAAAACCAATTATTGATTTGTTTAAAGAGAGACCCCACTAGTATTTCTGCTCTAAGAAGTGTTCTCCCTGTGAGGTACGGCCCCCTAGTTAATGCCGTCATTTCTCTTGCCCATTATTCCCAGGGTTTATTTAAATGGCACCTACAATTAAATACTTACCGGTAAGAAACATGTTTCACTGGATGGAGCATGGATATTTCGAGGAATCTGGAAGTGGGTTTGTGGATGGCCACTTGTCATTTTTAAAATAAATTACAGGGCTACATCATTGCATGGGGTCCATGGCTTTTCATGGCCAGGATGAGCCATGGAGCCATGAGTAACAGCCAAGGGTGCCACACTTTGGGACACTTTAGAGACTCTGCAGGTGGGGTAATAAAGAACCAGACAGACTGGTTCTTGGGGTTCTCCACTTTCATTTTAATTATGCAGCAATAGACTGACAGAATTCATTGTTGAAACTGGAAGATATTTTCTTCTCTCTTGGGTACGCATGCATGTGTGAGAACACATGTGCACATGATGCAAGTACAGGTGAGAATGCACATGTGGAGGCCAAAGATCAACTGCCTGCGTAACTCTGGGGTCCTGTTTTCTTTGTGCCTGGAGACGTGGAACTCGGGGGCTGCTGATGCGACAGATCCTCTCCACTTCCCCAACACCGGGGTGAAATGTGTGCATTACGATGCCGGGCTTTTTAAGTGGCTGGCAGGGATTGACCTCAGGCCTTCATGTGTGCGTGACATGCACTTCACTCACTGAACTATCCATTCAGAATCCAGGGCAGGTTTTGAAAGTCCCTTTAACATTGTTTGTAACTCTTACAGTTATGCTCAACATTGGCTAATTCAGAAAATATACTGTTGTTTGAATTCACTCCACCAATAGCTTTGGGATATGGGCCTTAGGACATGGCTTCTTGTCTGTGGATATGATCTTTTAAAAGGAGAGAGACAGGGGTCATGCACTATCTTAGGTTGTGAAGACCTTATCAGAGGGGGTAAAGAAACCTGTGGCCGGTCCCCAGTTCCCCTGGTTCCAGCCCCGTCAGTCTGCCTCTCCCCCATCACCCCTTAATAAATTGATGTATAAATAAATATGCATCTCACCATATGATATTTCATTAAGTTTTCCTCAAAAAGACCTACTTTCCATTTGGCTGACTTTAACTCAAGGAAAACAATAAATTTTAGTTCATGCCATTGATCGCTATTGATGCGACTGGGCCAGGAAGGTTTATGAGGATTTGCAGTTGAACAGTCTGAACACCTGGGCTCTCATAAGCCAGGGGCTAACCTACCCGAGAGTTCAGGGATCTTAGAAAGCTGTGTGTAACTCCGACAGTGGCTTCCATGTCTACTCCATGGGCTGACATACCAACGGCATCGATTCTTAGAGCGTTGGACTGGAATCTACATGTGAGTCACCTGCGTGTTGTTGGAACTCAGAGTGAGTTAGGGAGCAACCAATCTTAGGTCTCTTCATTTAGACACCAGGGAATGACAGCCGCTGTGACAATGACACATAGGCCGGTGTCGTGTTCATCACGATTGCGTCATCGTCTGTATTACTTTCACTACTGCATGTTAGACATTGCCACTTATAATTATAACTTAAAAGGAACGTAAAAGTCCAATTGCCAGGAAGGATGATGGGGAAATGGTGGTGTTTCAAGGAGGAACAATTGAAAAAAACGTGGAGGAAATACGTAACTCATGAGAACGTTGCCTCAAAAGTTCAGAAAGTAAAAGAAATGAGGCCATGGAACACATGTGTTTTCTGATTTGGTGTTTGGGTGGCCAGCAGATCCTAGCAGTCCAAGTCCTCTCTATACATTAATGGAATGACTTGTCATTTCCCCACTCCCGTGTGTATGTGTGTGTGTGTGTGTGTGTGCATTCATGTGTGTGTGTGTGTGTGTGTGTGTGTGTGTGTGTGTGTGTGTGGTCCCCCAGGGCCTCCCCAGTGCTGGACCAGCCCCCCAACCATTGAGTTATACCTCAGCAACTAGTTTCCTTTGTTAATTAAGTTGTTCTCTGGGAACAGATGTTAGGTCCTGTGGTCAGGCAAACGAACTGCATAAATGGATACATTCCTCTGTTAAAGTAGACTGGCCACTGATGTTTAATTTTTTTTTGGAGGGGGACATTAATACAAGGTTTCTTTGTGTAGCCTTGACTTTCCTAGAACTAGCTCTGTAGACCAGGCTGGCCTTGAACTCATAGAGATCTGCCTGTTTCTGTCTCCCAAGTGCTGGAATTAGAGGCATGGATCACAACTGCTCAGTGGTCACTGATATTTCAAAAAACATAATGGCTACAGTATAGGGAGAGTAAGGGGGAGACAACAATGCCGAAGATGCCTGCCACTACTACAACACACACATGTGCACACACATACATACACATGCACACACGAACACGAGGCAAAAGAGGATAATAGAATTTATATATGTATACTCTATATATTTACATATTACATTTTTATTATAGAGCATAGCAATCATGCATTTACATATTGAATATTCACATAGTCTGAAACAATAATATATTTCCAAAATATATATTATATAGCTATAACAATCATGTATTGTATATGTACACACATATCCTATATTCCGCAATTTTCAAAGCCATATAGTGGTTGTGTTTGGTGTAGACTCTCAGACCCAGGGCTTCCTCCCATCCCTTGCCTTTAGATGCCCCAGATTCTAAACCCTCAGACTCTCCTGGGAGCCTAGAAATCCACGTCTTCAGCAGGCCTCTATGTGAGGACCACTCCCAAGGAAGGCTCAGAACCTTACTCTGTTCCAGATGCCAGACCTTCTATATTTTCAAAACTTCCTGTAAGAGCCAAGACATTCTCAAGTTTCCCTCTGATATCCTGGGAGGGGAAGAGGTTCCTTCCGGTTTCCGAAGTGTTTTGAAGTTTTAATGAGGGCCTCCCTCTGGCAGCTTCTGGACCTGGTTGTGACTTGGCAGCCCTTCCTCACAGCTGGTTCCACTGAGCCCCTTCTCTGTCCACATCCTGGCGCTGATGGACTTCTCCCATATCAGCCTACTGATGGAGCTTTCTTTTTATGCGTCCTTGAAATAATACCCCCTTTAACTCAGAGAGTCCCACTTCCAAACAAGAGGGTTATGTCATTTACCGGTCACAGTCGATGCATCTTGGCATCATTTGCCTTCAGTTGGTGGCCACTGGATATTGGAAACCTCAGCTTATAGTATCTTTTCACTGTGAGCTGTTTCTGGCTAAATCTGAGGTCTCCTCTTTCTGTTAACCATGGAGGGGAGAAGAATTAAAGACAGGAGACTCTCAGAGTGGGTCTTTCTTCTAGGTGTAGTGGGAAGCTGAGGTGTCACTGAGAGGGGGACCCTATCATCACTGTGTGACTTAGTGACCTGAAAACCATCCCCAGGGGTTGCCGCCCCAAGGCAGAACTGCTGTGGGTTAAGTCATAGTCAGCAGCGGGTTTGCTTCCTCTCTCAAGGTTCGAGTTTTGCCTCTGCTGCGGTGATAAAGCTCTCTGAGCAAACACAGCTTGAGCAGGGAAGGGTTTCTCTGATTTCTAATTCCAGGCCACAGAGTCAGTCACTGTAGGGAAGTGCTGGGAAGTTACAGCAGCAGGGGTTTGAGAGAGCTCATCAGACCATGAGCTCAGGAAAGAGCAGAGACTGCAAGTGCTCCCAGCTTCTTCATTGCTGGCTTTCATCTGTCATTATCTAGTTTAGAACCCCTGCCTAGGGGATGGGGCCACTCACAATGGGCCGGGGCTTCCTGTATCAACAGTCAAGACAATCCCTCCCAGACAAACCCACAGGCTAACAGGATCTAAACAGCTCCTCAATGGGGGCTGTCTTAGGAGATTCTCAGTTGCAGCAAGTTGACACTTACAAGTAACATTATAACCATAGCTGTGGGAAGCCCTGAGTGACATGCAAGCGGGGAGGATCCAGCTGTGGGAAACTTACAAGGGCATGGCAACTGTTTGAGCGAGTGGTCTCTAAACTTTTCCCTTCACACCTTCATTTCCCAGCTTTCACTCCTAATGACAGGGTCATGGTCATTCTGTTTTCAAGCGAAAGATACTGGGTACCAACTGTGTGTTGAGTCTTATGTACACGAAAGTAACGGGACATAATGTCTGCCCATTACATGTTCCGGGTCACCATAGTGGTTTGGATCCTTTAATATTTAGTGAGTGCTTACTTTATACAAGGTGCTGTTCCAAGTGCCTTGTTAATATCACCGCTTTACTTCTCCCAACAATCCCAAGAGGGCGGCTTTGCTACCCTCGTTCTGCCAATAAAGAAATCAAGACATGGGTCAGATCATTACCTTGTTAATGTTATGACTCAAATTTATTGACCACTATGTACGGGGCTCTGTGTTAAGCATATGATCTGATTAATCTCAATTAATGCTCATAAAATCCCAATGAGATGAATAATTTTATTCGCTCCGTGTTGCTAATGAGGAAACTAAACCCTGGGAAACAAAGGTGCTTGAAGTTACACAGCCAACATGTGGCCCAGAGTGGGGGATGGAGCTCATGCGGACTGACTTCGTGATCTGCCCATGCTTCTGCACTCCGCTGTCTGGCAGGCAGGGCAGAAGCAAGCAGAGGAGGACGCAATTCCAGGACTCTAGGGAACACCACTGGAGAAGTGCGGTGCCTTTCCCTGCACAGCCAATGCTAGAAGAAATGCTCTAAACATTTTGTCTTTGTTTCTAGAGTCTTGTTGACGATAGGAACTACAAAACGACCATTTCCAGCATTACCCGCATAAAGTAAAGAGAGAAGAGAAATAAATGAGAGACTCAAAGCACACATTAATAAAATAAAAACAATCTATTTTCCACAAACAGCATATGGCATAGACTCTTCTTTCATTCACCCCTCTCCACCTGTGGTCCAGTTTTCTCCTGCTGGGTCAGTCTCCATCTCCTTCATCATCTGGTCCAAGTTACCAAAAGCTTTGGACCCCTTTTGAGGACGCCAGGGGCTCCCAGGTGCTCAGCCTGCTGTTTCTCCTGGCACTCAGTGAGCAGCAAAGCAGGTAGAATGACCAGGTGTGTTTCAGATCTAGCCTTTTTCTCTTCTCCTGTACCCTCCAAAGCCTACATCTCAGGAGGGACTTTGGCTCTTCACTGCAGTTCTGCAATCCATCTGCCCCACCACCTGACTCCCTAGCTCTTCTTCCTGTTCCCAGAAAGCTCCCGGCCCTGGACTTTGTCCTGTACCACCTTCTCCATCCAGACTCATGTTTCAATGGCCACTCCAGTCTAGACCCAGCATGAGCATCACTTCTTCCACGCAGAGAGCCATCCCCTGCTGTTCTGAGAGCCATCTCCTGCCGTCTGAGCAGGGAACCATTTCCTGACATCTTATTCAAAAATGGCTCACCCTGCCCTCATCACGTTCCACTCCTCACCTTCCCTTCATTTCCCTCACTGCAAACTCCACTGCTCCACACCATGGGATGGGTGGTCGGGTGAATCCCTTACCCATCCTCACACTAAACATACGCTCCAAGAAGCCAGGCCCTCTGTCAGTTCAAGACTCTGGTTCCAGAACCTTCCACAGTGCCTCATACAGAGCAACCTTGAATCACAGCTGTTAAGTAAGGCCTAAGGCAGGGAGCAAAGACCTCTCCAAGCGCTCCAAGACTGTGACCTCTTCACCTTCAGAGGGGCTTGGAGGCCTTCCCTTCTCTCCTCCAACACTTACCTGGAGGTGACGATTAAAAAGTGAAGAAGCCATAGCCAGGAAACAGCCTGTAGCAGTTTCCACTAGCTTAACAACTCCCAAACATTGCAGTGCTGGACCCTTGGGGGATGAGTAACAGCTCCCTGGTGGAGGATGGGCAAGGCTGACAAGTCTTGGGGAGCTGGGAGGATCTGGGGCTGGGCCAACAAGGCACCTAGAGAGCAGGTGTGTAGATACTGAACCTCCTGGGTCAGGAGGGAGGCTCCTCCGTCCCTCCCCCACCAATCACCTGTCTTCCACACTCCATCCCTGATCTCACTTAACCAGGGGATCTAGACATCTCCACATGAACAAGCACCTTTACCATACAGTTTTTCGGTGTTTACCACACAGGGCCATGACGGCTCCTCCACAATGGGCAGGAGAAGTCACGGTGGACGAAATAATTGTTTATTAGGAAAAGCAGTTGTTTATCATTAACGCCCCCCAAACGGGTACAGTAACAAGTTACAAGTTACAGTTGTGACAGTGATCAGCGTTGCACACCGCTAGAGTACATACGGTGTCCCATACATTAAAGCCATTTGCTTCTTAGTAGTGTTTATGTAGCGCCTAATACGGTTGCCTAGATTTCTCCCAGAATTTCTACAAAAGGAGAAAGGGAAGGAGAAAGATAAGGTCAAGGAGAAAGAGGAAGAGGAGGAAGAAAGAGAAGGTAAAGAAACTTTGATGAAGAATGAGAAGTAGAGGAAGGGGAGAAAGAGGAAGAGAAGGGCCAGGGAAAATATAAAAGGAAAGAAAGGGAGTGGAAAAGAAGAGGGTGAGGGACAGAAGGGGGAGGAGAATAGAGAGGAAGGGAAGGGGAGGGAGGAGGGCTCGTTTACTCAAGAAGATCTGTAAGCACCAGGCCTCTTACCAAAAGAATTGCCTATATCACCTTACTTAACAGGCCCAGATAATATGTGAGGTGAGCAATATCTTTGTTTTCATCCGACAGAGGAAACTGATGTGCAGTCGGTAACAGAACTTGCTTTCAAGCACACAGCCGACTGGGACCTGGCACTGAACTCTAGGTTTGGTTGGCCCTGAACATCTATCTTTCAACATCTCACTAATGCAATGTCTTGACTGTTCCCAACCCAGTCCCAAGGCCTCTCCCCAGAAAGGCCATAAGAGCAGGCATTTGTATTTCTCCCCAGCTGCTCTTACACCCGAAGCACCAATTCACCATCTCTGGGAGGCCACTGATATCTGGAAGGTGACTGTCACCAACCTGAGATACGGACACCCCAGGCATACTGCCTCACTTCTCTGCTTGAAGCCTCTGACAGAATCCTGTCTCTCCTACAACCAAACTGGAAAGGGCACCTGTGCCTTGCTACCAACCCAGCTAACTCTCCTGCCTCTTTTCTTGTCGGTCTCCCTCATCCTTGTCAGTGTAGGCACCGTGGCCTCCTATGCTTTATATTCTTCATACATACATGCATGTCCATGGCCTCAGGCCCATGGTACTTACTGCCACTTCTGCCTGGGACAAATGCAAATTCTGATTCTGTGCCTAGCCCTTCAACACCAGATTGTATATGCACCCGCTTTACCTTCCTGGTTTCACTCTCGGGAATATTATTAGTGGGAGGACGGGGAGCTTTCTGTCCCCATCGTTTTAGTTCTGCTACTGTTAGCGCTGAGGGTAACACATAGCACTGGATGTGCGGTTACTATTTGTTAAAGGCAGGAAGAGCGCACATGTGCGGGATTTCACACTAGAAAGAAAGCCCAAGCCCTCTGCATGTGTGACGGTGGTTGACCTGGAGCTGCCAGTCAGAGATATCACTAAAGACAGGTTTTCCTGGCAATGCTCTTGATGTTCACTTCCCCATGTGTAACCATCACCACAGGTGTGGGGGGAAGGAAGAGGAGGAGCTAAACATCCATCTGGGATGCATCGCTGTGGCCGTTCTAGCCAAGCTTCCCCAAAGGATGAACTGCAGAGGCCTCCGAGGCAAGCTGACTTTCTACTCCAGGTTAGCCATGGCTTGACCTAGGTCCAGTAGATCCCAGTCAGGGAACAGGGACTGTCCTGACTTCTGACCCATGGGGATTTGCAAGAAATGAGACTTTGCACATACTTCTTCCCTTTCTCATCAGGATACTGCTTGGCCTCCCGCATGCACACCATTCCGATTCCCACATGCACACCTTCTCTTTCACAGCACAGCCAGGGTTGCCGAGCACTTTTCTGGACATAAATTACTTTTCCATGAAAAAACGATTTTTCTCCCTTGTAAATTTATCTGTATGTTCTTCAGTCCCCCTGAACTGGGGCAGGGGTCTCCAGGGAAGGGAAAGCATATTCCCCCCTGGGTCCCAGCTACTAGAACAAGATCTGGCACACAGTAGGAATCGAATCTCAGTTGCTGTTTAAGGAAATGGAGGGAGATACACAAAGTTCTTGGTCCGGCACCTGGGATACCGCAGCTGCTCACAAGGTGGCAGGTGATGTCACTTCCATAGTTACTGTTGAGCTTATAATAAATATTATTCCTTGTGAAATAATTTGTCTTTTGGAGCTGGCACCAAGTTCTAAGTAGACCAGCATGAGGGCATGTGCCTCAGGCTAAGATCTACCCAGCTATTGAAGGTCTGTTTTTTTACTTTTCCTTTTAAATTATTTATTATGTGTCTGCGTGGGGGGGGGTGTACACGTGAGTGCAGGTGAGGGCAGAGGGCAGAGGCATCAGATCCCCCAGGAGTGGGCTTACCGGCAGTTGTGAGCAGCCTCAGCAGGTGCTGGAAAGCCAACTCTGAGCCTTGCCAAGGCCAGCAAGTGCTTAAGCCCTGAGCTATCTCGTTGGCCCCTAAACTTCCATTTTTAGGAGTCAAAAAGTACCCATGTCTCAGGGCTGGACATTTACAAGAACACACTGCTCTTGCAGAAAACCTGAACTTTTATTCCCAGCACCCACATTGGATGACTCACCACTACCTCTAACTCCAGGCCCAGGAGACCTGACACCCTCTTCTGGCCTCCTCTGGCACCAGCATTCTCTTGTGTGTACATCTACACACACCCCTACAGTTATATGCACATAATTAAAAACAAAATCCTTTAAAAATACCCATGTCTAATTTCTTTTGATCCTAAGATCTTTGAACCCATGATTATCAGAGAGTGTTCCTTACCTCCCTTCCTGCATAATGTTCCCTGGCCTGGCATATAGAACTAAGAGACTTCTCAAATCCATACGTTTCCAGTAGGTTCTGAGAACTTTCTTAACCCGCGTTTATATAATATTCTCAACAAAGTTGAGACATAAACAAAAATGTGATTGTCCCATTTTATAGATTAGCAAGTAGAGGCAGAAATGAGAGCTGTCTGCCAAGCTACCCCACCCACAAGAAACAGATCTGGATATCTGAGCATGAATCAACACAGCAAAAAGAAACTTCCAGAACCCAGTCACCTCCTCCTTCTCCGGCATCACTCCATCCACGCCTGAAAATCAAACCTCGAGAGGAACACGAGAAGATGCGCAAGGCAATGTACCCAACTTTCTAATAAAGGAAAGTAGCCAGAGGCAGCGCCGATGTAAAACACACGGAGAGCCTTTATTCTGCCATTTCTCCTCTACCAAGCGGCACTGCACGCAGAGAGGATGTAACTCTTCTCCCCAGCACTGTCTTAGCCCAACAGCTATTCATACCTCCCTGGAGGGGAAGCGGGAAGACTCCTAAATACACAGAAAATTCCAGAGAGCTGATAAATTGAAGTGATTTAAAGTAAGCCCCACGCAGTTTATACAGAAATATTTATCTGCGGCAACTCTTGCTTACAGAAGTCGTTTATTCCCCGTGGACAGCCTTGACCCTCTGTCTCGGTTTTGTATCTCCCATGTCACCGGATTTCGTGGGGTTTTTCATGATACAGTGCAGCACTGGGGCAAGCTTCTTAGAAATTCTCTAGAAACAGATCGGCAGCTGCCAAGTCTTCTCTCTCTTTCTTAAATCTCCTCCTGCCTTCCCTAACTGTTTTCCCTAGAAACAATAACTGCTTTCTCTCACCTTAATAATGAAACTGTGTAATCTCCATAGAAATGGCTTCGGTGTGGCTGCAAGAAGGTTCTTCGGTGGCTGTTGGGATTCGCTCGGTTCCAAAAACACTTTGCTATTTAGCTCGCTGATCTCCTTTTTTTTTTTTTTTTCTTTTGTACTAACAGAAATTGCAGGGTGTTTTCCTTTCATTCGTGTGTTTGTTTCCGGTTTTTAAGCCCACCCTAGCGTCTGGTAGCTTCCTGGAGACACAGGGTCTTTTCTGTAGCTGCAATGGACCCTGTGGCCTCCCAGTGAAATCAGCCTTTGCAGATAGATACAGGAGAGGCAGAAGCCCGCTTTAAAAAGCCTTTCTTCCCACTCCAGGGCTTGTCATTTGCAGGGAGAGGCCTCAGTATCCTGTCACGATGCCCCCTTACAGTCCACTGAAGTTTTCCACCTCGAACCTGGAGCTGGCTAGCGTTTACAGCTTCTCTGTGGCTGTGTTTGGTTTGCATGTCCACATTTGGTTATCTGAGAGGGGATGTGCGCTTGGATGCCCTGATGTCTTCGTTCATCCACAGAGGAATATAAAGCCCTCCACACTGTTTCTGGTTGGGAGAGTCAGTATGGGAACACTGAATTTGTTTTTGGAGTTTCCGTTGTTGTTGTTCTGTCCTGTTTTGCTTTAATGAGACAGGTGGAAAGAACGCTCACTCACAAGCAGAATTCAAAGCAAATGCTTTCGAATCTGATCCAGGTAATTTTTTTTCCTGTGTAATTTCTCTGAGCTCATTAGTACTAAAACTTCTGCATTGTACATTTCCTTGTTGCTCAGCAAAGATAAACAGTACCGATATATATTATTAATAGGTTTAGTACGCCAGGCCTCTTGCATTTTGATTTCTAAAATTTCTAATAAATTTAGGAATGACATTGTCACCTTGGGATATTTCAGGACAGTCGAGGGACTCCCCACGTCTATATAGAGAGTGTGGAAAATTGAGAGAGGCAACAACTGGAAATTCCAAATGGCCCTCTTCATGATTTTCAGAGATGTCTGCATTATTTAGTCTTCTCGTCCAGAGTTTGCTTTGGAAACAAATGTATCCGTGGCTCCCACCTGCAGCTCAGCCTCAAACAAAACGAGGGGTAGGGACACAGCCACGTGCTAAAAGTGACCCTGGTGGAGGTCTAACTCAGAGATAAGATCTGGGTGTGCACAAGGGCACTGTCTGATTTGCTCCCAGAGCCGAGCAGTGGGCTCTGAAGTCTCTCATTTTTATCAACAGTACCTAAGGGCTTGGTGGATGAACTCTGAGGTCCATTTTCAATGCTATGCCTGCACGGCACCCCAGAAATTCTCTAAAATTCAAAGGCCAAAGTGGAGGGGATAAAATTCTAAATCTAGAAAAAATAAAGTTCTGTGAAATGATCTTATCAGTATACAGGTTTTTTTGTTTTTTGTTTTTTTTTTTAATCTTAGTGCAGTATCCCTGTCACAAGCCAGCACCCCTCAGGGAGCTGATTTTTAAACCAGGGTAGAATGACTAAGACCCTTCAGGGCTTGCCAAAGTCACCCCAAAACCTCTCACTTTTAAAAGAGCTAATGAAATGTAAAATAGTGTTTTTACTTTTTCCCCCCAGTTGTTACAAATTACTGAAAAAAATAGCTGCAGGATCCTGGTCCAGTGTTAGTGGAGGCTAAGGTAGAATTTGAACTCTGATTAAATACGATACAATAAAAGGGATCCTATTTTCATCATGACATTCAAAAGTAAAAATAAATTCCCCTCAAAGAAATAAAAATACAGCAGTGTTCTCAACCTGAGAAACAATACATCTATTTGTGTGCCAAGCATCTTTTAATACCACTGTGATATTTTTTTCCCTAAAAGTCATTCAATTTGATTGTAATTAAATATGTAATGAAAAAGCATGGCTTCGGGGAAGTGAAGCAAGACATCCTCTGTTAGTTTAATGTTTTTCCAGCTGACTTTCCCTCCAATGAAAACGACACTCCATGTATGCCTGCTCTTAATTCAGAACCTGGTAGGTGAGTCTTGTTTCTAAAGGGAATCTGGATGGGTGCAGGTGCGGCCTCCACGGCCTGAGCCTTCCCAAAGCATTAAGAGCCCAGACAGTCCTCACCCATGAAGGGATGTTTACTTCGCACCAGCTGATTGCAGACCCCTTGCAAACAGGAGCAGAGCCCAGGATGTTTCCTCCCTGATATTCCTAATCTCTGCTGCAGGGGTAGTTCAAGTCTCCCTTCATTCCTAAGCCTTGGGAAGAGAAGCAGACCAACCCAGACCAACTTAGGCATTGTCCAATTGGAAAGACTCCCCACCAAAAAAAGCACCCCCCGATGGGAAGTCAGCAGGGGTGAGGTAAGGATTGTTCCACTGCTGGAGAAAGTCACAATAGCCAAGATACTTGCGGACCAAGTCTAAAGATGCCTAGGTGGTGTCCATGGAGTGTGAAGTTTCCCCAAATGCAGCAAGAAACTGAGTTGGTTGGAAGCAGCGAGAAACACAAAGTGGGGGAAGGACAGGAGAGTATTTTTGAGAGGTTTACACTCAAGCATCAAGCATCGAACCCCCCAACCTCCCCACACACGCTCAAAGAAGCCTCAGGGATTTCACTGGCCAAAGCTCCCCAGTGCCCTCTCCTTCCCTTTCTGCTCCGAGTACTGCCACTTGCAATCTCCGGATTAGGGTTAATATAGTATGTCCTGAGATGGCAGATTAAAAATGAAATCAATAAATACCTAAAACAAATGCACTTTTGAAATGTCCTATTCAATCTGGGCCTTTAAGAGTGAGCCGAGAGGCGGGAGGAGAGCAGGAGGGGACTGGAGCAAGGACCACATAAAGAATCTTTCCAACCCCAAAACACTGGGAGGGCAAAGTCATTTCTAGGCTCCTGGCCGCTCTAGTCCAAGATCTTCTTAAAGTAACAAGAGAGCTAAGGGTTCCTGTTGGTGAAGGCCTGTGGGCTGGCATGTGAGTGTGTCTGTGAGTGTGTGTGTGTGTGTGTGTGTGTGTGTGTGTGTCCTTGTCTTAAAACCATATGGTTATGGGAAGCAAAGAGATCTACAACATGGGACATTTACGTGTCTAAGATGAAGCTTGCTTTTCTGAAGGATGTTTAAGCAAAAAGAAAAATCAGGGTCCCAAAACATTCTGGGTTCTTGTTCTTTCTTGTCTTACCCTACTTGACAGTAAATGAAAGGCAAACTTCACTTAACAGCCACTGGTTCCTGCCCCTATGTGGTAGCTGAAATTTCTGGGACTTCACCCATCGACTCAGAAACACCACTATCCCGAAGAAGAAAAAGAGACCTCTCGGGCCATTCCTACTCCATCGAAGCACGGTGTGTTCAGAACTGGCCCTGCGGAATGTGTTTCCCATGTAAATAACCTATGCTATTAAGGTGCAAATTGCAACTTTTAAGTAATGATTGCTAATAGTCAAATGTTTACTGCTACACAAGGACACCCATGAAAACAAATTCTGCATTATTCATCTCCGCATTCAATAAACAAAATAAATCGAGGGAGATGCTCTTTCCTGCCAGACTCCCCACAAAAAGAAAAAACTGGATCATCAGAAGCTAGCACAAGCCTGCAAGAAAGAAGCACAGAATGGCGTGAGGGGAGCAGAGGCAGGGGAATATAACTTATGGGCATGTTAGACATACTCACAGGGACGTGATTACACAAGATTTCATACCCCATTGCAACTGGCCGGCTTTACTATAAAAATAATAGCATAGAGTGCTGAAATAAAATCTCTGCTATGTGAATATGCAGACCACATGGCTGGGGTTGTTAGAAAAGAAACGTTTGGGAACATGTCTACCTTTTTTTTTTTTTTAATAATCCACGCACTTCTCATCCTATAAAGTGCAAATGCATCAAGACGGTTTCTTTTTGTTCAATCTTCCTGCCATCGTCTTTTTCATCTTCCCTAAAAATGAACAAGGGAGAGAGATGCCGAGGCAGATCCCTGAAGATTCAGGTAAAGCGGACACACGATAATGGTGAACCAAACACACCGTCAAGAGGGTGAGCCTAGCACACTCCACACATACACGATACGGGCACGAGAACTGCTCTGTAAACTTTCTCCTGACCTCAAGTTCCAGAACCGTGGAAGGGCAAAGCTTCAGAAAGTGAGGACCAATAATATTTCTGAGAGAAATGTTCTCTCTTGGCTGTTTACTTAAAGAGGATCGCTTTCCTCATATCCCCCCCCCCTCCACACACACACACACTGAAGGAGGAGGAATCTAAGAAAAAAAGATGAAAATTCTCCATCACTTATCACACCATTCTGTGGCTCTGCGTAGATACCTGTTTTATTAGGAACTTCAGCCACCAGTTTCTTGAAATACCACCCTTAAACGGAATCCTGGGACGGCATTTAACAGCCTGGAAGAGTTATTCGGAGAAAGAGAGTTCCAGGAGAGCTTCGGCCCGGCTTCACTTCCAGGCTTTTTCTATCTTCTATTATTCATTAATCAAACGAGGCCTCAAGCTTTCAACATTAGTCCACAGGAGTAATCACTTACAGTTGTGCATTGTCTCTCATTTTAAGCAGTGGTACAAGTTAGCCCGGGCAGAGCCCGAGAAGCACTCCCCCCTGTTCCCGCATGGGGACTGGCTGAAAGACTTCACTAACTTGGTTGCTCTCGTCCTAACAGAGTGGGGCATGGGTGAACTCGGATGAGCGGAAGGCACATTGCAGGAGAAACAACCCACCTTATTAATGTGCGAAAAAATAAATACCGTAAAGCAGGGAGACTCGCTGTGTATGAAATGAATTACCCACTCTCAGCTCGAAAGATTTCTGCTTCTTCCAGGGAACATAATGAGAATCCTGAAAACAGTCTGGTAAAGACACTAAGAAGCTAATCGGCCAGAAAACTGAAAGTAAGGTCACAAGTTTCTAATATACACACACTCACACTCAAACACACTCTCTCTCTCTCTCTCTCTCTCTCTCTCTCTCTCTCTCACACACACACACACACACACACACACACACGCACACACAAGAACTACTACTACCACTACTACTACAACAATAAAAAGAGTAGCCAGCACCAATAGATACCAGCTTAATGAAAGGATCTAATTTAAATAATACGGTACAACGTCATTTTCTGCACACCTGGACCGTCATTGATCAGCAGGTAATTATGATTAAAGTGGGGTAATTCTGAGCAAGGCACTTTTTGTAATGAGCTTGTGAAAGGAGACATGTCCAGTCATTCTGGTAATTTAAATTACTGCCTAGTTGTTGATGGCCTTTACCGGAACTACAAGGAAGAGGGGGGGACACAGTAGTTTTCAGGGTAGTAGCATTCCTGCTGGACTGCAGCCCAGGGCTCTCTTTCAGGACAACAAACAATAAGGATGCTATCTCTGGTAATCCAGCCACACTTGAACTTATGTTGCCAGCATTAGATGCAGCAGACCGGCTCTTTGGAAGTCTCAAAGGCCGTCACACACCCTCACATGGTCAGATAGCAAGGCAGTGTGAGTTATAAAAAAAAATAAAATTAAATAAGAGGGCTATTGTTTTCAAAAGAGGTAACCAGGGTTGAGAAAGAACAGCCCCTGCCTAGACAAGTTGCAAATGTGTGTTACTAAGGCTATTTTCATTATTTTGCTTTTATAGAAACAATTAAAAATCGGTGAATGGAAGCTTTATAGCAACTCAAAGCAACCTACACATGGCCACGGAAGTGCTCCTGCACTCAAGAGGGAAGGAAATTGTGGCCATTCTGAAGCACATGTATTGTTCTTTGGGCTGGAGGCAGGCAGGGAGGAAGGGTTATGAACTTGGTAGCCAGCATGTCCAGACACACATATCCACTTTCCCCAGATTCCTAACTCATCAGCCCCCT